>NC_088417.1:84425786-84575786 GCF_034236695.1 Oncorhynchus nerka
CACACACATCTAATGACAGCCGCATGCAGTTCTCTTGCTGCACCCTCCTCATGCACCTCTCCATTGTTGACGTGATGGCTGAGAATCATTGCAGCTCCCTGCGAGCTGAAGCTTTGTCTTGCTGCATGCATGGTTGGCGCTGGGAGCCACGGTGACCGCAGGACACATGTCATTCCATTCCGACACTGCTGTCCACTGTGCACATGCTGTCACATTGGTCTGAGTGTTCAGTCACAGAATGTCATCGTACTAGACACACACACACACACACACACACACACACACACACACACACACACACACACACACACACACACACACACACACACACACACACACACACACACACACACACACACACACACACACACACACACACACACACACACACATACCACCTGTCACCTCTATCTCTTTCTTCTTCTCTGCTCTGAAACATTGAAGGCCTTCCATCCATTATTCAGCTGGTACCGCAATGCCACACTGCCAGTACGCCTTACACTTTCCCTTCACACTACACAAAAAGTCCCTTTGAATGAAATACTTCCGGATACACACAGGAAATTCACAGAAAATGAAAGCTATTGGAATTCATTCTTATTTACTATTGGTCTTCAGGTAGGCTGTCTTACAGTCACATGGACATTATTTCTGATACTGTACCTACAATTTTACCTTGACCTACAGAACCAGTCAAAAGTTTGGACACACCTGCTCATTCAAGGGCTTTTCATTATTTTTACTATTTTCTACATTGTAGAATAATAGTGAAGACATCAAAACTATGAAATAACACATATCAAACATTGTAGTAACCAAAAATGTGTTAAACAAATCCAAATATATTTATATTTGAGATTCTTCAAAGTAGCCACCCTTTGCCTTGAAGACAGCTTTGCAAACTCTTGGCATTCTCTCAACCAGCTTCATGAGTAATGCTTTTCCAACAGTATTGAAGGAGTTCCCATATATGCTGAGCAAGTCTTGGCTGATTTTCCTTCACTCTGCGGTCCAACTCGTCCCAATCCATTGGGTTGAGGTCGGGGGATTGTGGAGGCCAGGTCATCCGATGCAGCACTCCATCACTCTCCTTCTTGGTCAAATAGTCCTTACACAGCCTGGATGTGTGTTTTGGGTCATTGTCCTGTTGAAAAACAAATGATAGTCCCACTAAGCACAAACCAGATGGGATGGCGAATAGCTGCAGAATGCTGTGGTAGCTATGCTGGTTAAGTGTGCCGTGAATCTAAGTAAATCACAGACAGTATTAGGAATCAAGGTAAGACCCAGATGCAGACCGTGTCAAAGTAACAATGTTTATTACAGCAACAGGGGCAAAGGTACAGGACGGAAGGCAGGCTCAGGGTCAGGTCAGGCAGAGGTCGGTAATCCAGGGGTGGGGCAAAGGTACAGGACTGCATGCAGGGTCAGGAGCAGGCAGAGTGGTCAGGCGGGTGGGTACAGTCGGCGATGTGGGCTGGGTCCAGAAGTCTCTAGCGGGAACCTAGCACCTCTCCTCCAGGCCATAACCCTCCCAGTCAACCAGGTACTGGGAACCCCTGCCCCGTGGTCGAACCCTCAGGAGGAGTCTCACTGTGTACAACGGATGGCAGGGTGGGCCTGGAAATAGAAGACAAAGGATGTGAGACACAGGCTTAATTTTAGACACATGGAATGTAGGATGAATACGAAGGGTACGGGGAAACAGAAGACGAACAGCAGAGGGACTAATCATTTTAGAGATGGGAAACGGGCCAATAAACTGGGGGGATAGTTTGCGAGAATCCACCCGGAGGGGTAGATCCAGTGTGGATAGCCATACCTTCTGCCCGAGACTATACCGGGGAGCCGGGGTCCAATGGCAATCCGCTTGTCGTTGATACCTGGAGGTGGTCTTGAGGAGGCCCGACCGGGCTCTCCTCCAGGTATGACGACAGCGGCGGTCAAACATCTGGGCAGAAGGTACGCCGACCTCTTCCTCCTGCTCGGGGAAGAGCAGGGGTTGATACCCCAAGGAACACTCAAAGGGTGATAAGCCCAAGGCAGAGCATGGAAGGGTGTTGTGTGCGTATTCCACCCACACAAGCTGCTGGCTCCAGGTGGTGGGGTTGGCAGAAACAAGGCAGCACAGAGTTTATTTTTAATTTGACCTTTATTTAACTAGGCAAGTCAGTTAAGAACAAATTCTTATTTTCAATGACGGCCTAGGAACAGTGGGTTAACTGCCTTGTTCAGGGGCAGAAGGACAGATTCGATCTTGCAACCTTTCGGTTACCCAATGAGGATACAGAACGCCTTCCAGAACTGGGACGAGAACTGAGGTCCTCGGACAGAGACCATGTCCATGGGCAGTCCATGGATCTGGAAGACGTGCTGCACCATGAGCTGGGACGTCTCCTTGGCCGAGGAGAGTTTGGGGAGAGGAATGAATTGGGCGGCCTTGGAAGACCGGTCGACCACAGTCCGGATGGCCGTGTTGCCCTCAGACTGGGGAGACCCGTGACGAAATCCAGAGATGTGGGATAATGGATGGTGAGGGAGAGGCAGAGGTTGCAGAAGGCCAGCCAGAGCTTGCCAATGAGTCTTGTTCTGAGCACACACTGTGCAAGCGGCGACGAATGCAGAGACGTCATGGACCACTCATCCCCCTCCCATACCCGCACCAGGTATTAGGCGTTCCATAGATCCAGCTTGGAAAACACGGTGGCCTCCTGGAGCGGCTTGAAGGCCGATGAGATGAGTGGTAGCGGTAGCGGTAAACGGGGCTCCCGAGAAGGTGGAGTGGCCGTTGAGATGGAACTGCTAGCAGCTGGGCTTCTGGGGGGCTGTGGGGTTACCACCTTGGTAGGCTGCCTCCCAGACAACCCGCGGAATTTCTCCAATGCACGGTCATGGTGTTCAGCCAACGTCTGGACCAACCTCCATAAGGCCACGAAGCAGTTCCTCG
This sequence comes from Oncorhynchus nerka, assembly GCF_034236695.1. NCBI lineage: Eukaryota > Metazoa > Chordata > Actinopteri > Salmoniformes > Salmonidae > Oncorhynchus > Oncorhynchus nerka. Next base: position 84,428,734 of record NC_088417.1, read on the forward strand.
TGGCTCCTTGGGAGGAGATGGTGTCGCGCAGATGGCCCTGGGTCTGCTGGGTCAGTCATGGCCAGTTCATACTATCAGGATAAGGTAAGACCCAGATGCAGACCGTGGGAGAAAGAGGGAGAGAGAGATTTATTTGCACATCATTACAAAACTGTGTATAGACATAATATGACATTTGAACTGCCTTTTGTGAGTGTATTGTTTACTGTTCATTTTTTTTATTGTTTATTTCACTTTTGTCTATTATCTATTTCACTTGCTTTGGCAATGTCAACATACAGTATGTTTCCAGTACCAATAAAGCCCCTTAAATTGAATTGAGGGAGATCGAGAATGAGAGAGCAAGAGAGAGAGAGAGAGAGAGTTAGAGAGAGGTGCCCTGTGGTTCATTCATAGATCTGCAGCTCAGTCTATAAGGGACAATTACACTTTACAGTAGGCTAGGATACTATATATAGAGAGGACCATTACACTTTACAGTAGGCTAGGATACTATATATAGAGAGGACCATTACACTTTACAGTAGGCTAGGATACTATATATACTATATATAGAGAGGACCATTACACTTTACAGTAGGCTAGGATACTATATATAGAGAGGACAATTACACTTTAAGTAGGCTAGGATACTATATATAGAGAGGACCATTACACTTTACAGTAGGCTAGGATACTATATATAGAGAGACCATTACACTTTACAGTAGGCTAGGATACTATATATAGAGAGGACCATTACACTTTACAGTAGGCTAGGATACTATATATAGAGAGGACCATTACACTTTACAGTAGGCTAGGATACTATATATAGAGAGGACCATTACACTTTACAGTAGGCTAGGATACTATATATAGAGAGGACCATTACACTTTACAGTAGGCTAGGATACTATATATAGAGAGGACCATTAACCGCTGTAAAATGAATGACATAACATGTTCTCTGAATTGGAAGTGTAATTGTGGCAGTGGACGGATTTGAAGATTCAGTATTGATGGCACTGTTTTGTGAGATTGGGGCATTAGGAACTGAAATTCTCCAGAGACATTGAACGTTAATCAGACTTTATTGACACCACAACAAACAATTAGGACATTATTCTGTGGATATTCAATATGGTGCCTTCATCTATTACTTCATTTATATCTCAGGAAATCTAAAATGATTCCTTCTTCTAAACCGGGACTTCCTCTGTGAATGCCTTGGCTACTAAAGCTTGATCAAAATCACTCAGAGACAGTAGAGTGAACTTGCAGGACAGATCTCCAATACAGATGTGGGATCATAATTTGACCATCCTGTTGCAGGAGAACTTTCCTGCAATGCAGGAAATGTGAAACTTGTAGTGTATTTGAGGTTTTAAAAGGCTTCTGAAATGTGTAATTTCCACTTTGAAATGTTAGACATCCCTTATGGAAAATGTATAAACCAATACAAATCATCAATTGACCCCCTAGAGTCGATATCTGCGCCCCCACAGAAATCGAATAACTAAATTTAAAAATCCAGATCAAAATCTTTCTGGTTAAGCTAGATACAGTGCATTCAGAAAGTATTCAGACCCCTTGACTTTTTCAACATTTTGTTACGTTTTCCTCATCAATCTACACACAATACTCTATAATGACAAAGCAAAAACAGGATTTTAGACATTTTTGTAAATGTATTAAAAATCAAAAACAGAAATGTGTTATTTACTTAAATATTCAGTCCCTTTGCTTTGAGACTCTAAATTGAGCTCAGGTGCATCCTGTTTCCATTGATCATCCTTGAGATGTTTCTTCAACTTGATGGAGTCCACCTGGGATAAATTCAATTGATTTGACATTATTTGAAAGGCACACACCTGTCTATTGTCACACCCTGATCTGTTTCACCTGTCTTTGTGATTGTCTCCAGGTGTCGCCCATCTTCCCCTGTGTATTTATACCTGTGTTCTCAGTTTGTCTTGTTTGTCAAGCCAACCAGCGTTTTGTGTGTCAGCTCCTACTTTTCCCCAGTCTCTCTTTTCTCAACCTCCTGGTTTTTGACCCTTACCTGTCCTGACCCTGTACCCACCTGCCTGACCACTCTGCCTGACCCTGACCTTGAGCCTGCCTACCGTCCTGTACCTTTGCCCCGTCTCTGGACTACCGACCTCTGCTTGACCTGACCCTGAGCCTGCCTGCGGTCTTGTACCTTTGCCCCGTCTCTGGACTACCGACCTCTGCTTGACCTGACCCTACGCCTGCCTGCGGTCCTGTACCTTTGCCCCGTCTCTGGATTACCGACCTCTGCTTGACCTGACCCTGCGCCTGCCTGCGGTCCTATACCTTTGCCCTGTCTCTGGACTACCGACCTCTGCTTGACCTGACCCTGCGCCTGCCTGCGGTCCTGTACCTTTGCCCCGTCTCTGGATTACCGACCTCTGCTTGACCTGACCCTGCGCCTGCCTGCGGTCCTATAACTTTGCCCCGTCTCTGGACTACCGACCTCTGCTTGACCTGACCCTGAGCCCGCCTGCGGTCCTGTACCTTTGCCCCGTCTCTGGACTACCGACCTCTGCTTGACCTGACCCTGAGCCCGCCTACCGTCCTGTACCTTTGCCCCGTCTCTGGACTACCGACCTCTGCTTGACCTGACCCTGAGCCCGCCTACCGTCCTGTACCTTTGCCCCGTCTCTGGACTACCGACCTCTGCTTGACCTGACCCTGAGCCCGCCTACCGTCCTGTACCTTTGCCCCGTCTCTGGACTACCGACCTCTGCTTGACCTGACCCTGCGCCTGCCTGCGGTCCTATACCTTTGCCCCGTCTCTGGACTACCGACCTCTGCTTGACCTGACCCTGCACCTGCCTGCGGTCCTATACCTTTGCCCCATCCTCTGGATTACCTACCTCTGCTTGACCTGACCCTGCACCTGCCTACCGTCCTGTACCTTTGCCCCGTCTCTGGACTACCGACCTCTGCTTGATCAGACCCTGCGCCTGCCTGCCGTTCTGTACCTTTGCCCCGTCTCTGGACTACCGACCTCTGCTTGACCTGACCCTGCGCCCGCCTGCGGCCCTATACCTTTGCCCCGTCTCTGGACTACCGACCTCTGCTTGACCTGACCCTGCGCCCGCCTGCGGTCCTATACCTTTGCCCCGTCTCTGGACTACCGACCTCTGCTTGACCTGACCCTGCGCCTGCCTGCGGTCCTATACCTTTGCCCCGTCTCTAGACTACCGACCTCTGCTTGACCTGACCCTGCACCTGCCTGCGGTCCTATACCTTTGCCCCGTCTCTGGACTACCGACTTCTGCTTGACCTGACCCTGCACCTGCCTGCGGTCCTGTACCTTTGCCCCATCCTCTGGATTACCTACCTCTGCTTGATCAGACCCTGAGCCTGCCTGCCGTTCTGTACCTTTGCCCATGTTGCTGTAATAAACATTGTTACTTTGACACGGTCTGCATCTGGGTCTTACCTTGATACCTGATGTCTATATAGGGTCCCACAGTTGGCAGTGCATGTCAGAGCAAAAACCAAGCCATGAGGTCGAAGGAATTGTCCGTAGAGCTCAGAGACAGGATTGTGTCGAGGCACAGATCTAGGGAAGGGTACCAAAAAATGTCTGCAGCATTTTCCCCAAGAACACAGTGGCCTCCATCATTCTTAAATGGAAGAAGTTTGGAACAACCAAGACTCTACCTAGAGCTGGCCGCACATCCAAACTGAGCAATCATGGAAGAAGGGCCTTGGGCAGGAGGTGACCAAGAACCCGATGGTCACTATGACAGAGCTCCAGAGTTCCTCTGTGGAGAACCTTCCAGAGGACTACCGTCTCTGCAGTACTCCACCAATGAGGCCTTTATGGTAGAGGGGCCAGGCGGACGCCACTCCTCAGTAAAAGGCACATGACAGCCCGCTTGGAGTTTGCAAAAAGACACCTAAAGGACTCTCAGACCATGAGAAACAAGATTCTCTGGTCTGATGAAACCAAGATTGAACTTTTTGGCCTGAATGCCAAGTGTCACGTCTGGAGGAAACCTGGCACCATCTCTATGCAGCATCATGCTGTGGGGATGTTTTTCAGCAGCAGGGACTGGTGGACTAGTCAGGATCGAGGGAAAGATGAACTGAGCAAAGTACAGAGAGATCTTGCTCCATAGGACCTCAGACTGGGGCAAAGGACAACGACCCTAAGCACACAGCGAAGACAAAGCAAGAGTGGCTTCGGGACAAGTCTCTGAATGTCCTTGAATGGCCCAGCCAGAACCCGGGATGAACCTGATCGAACATCTCTGGAGAGACCTGAAAATTGCTGTGCAGCGATGCTCCCCATGCAACTTGACAGAGCTACAGAGAATCGGCAGAGAAGAATGGGAGAAACTCCCCAAATACAGGTGTGTCAAGCTTGTAGCGTCATACCCAAGAAGACTTGAGGCTGTAATCACTACCAAAGGCGCTTAAACAAAGTACTGAGTAAAGGGTCTGAATACTTAAGTAAATGTGATATTTCATTTTTTCATTTTTAACAAATTAGCAGCATTTTCTAAAAATCAGTTTTTGCTTTGTGATGATGGGGTATTGTGTGTATATTGTATATAATAACAAAAACAATTCAATCACATTTAGAATAAGGCTGTGAAGTAACAAAATGTGATGATGTTTGACAGAAATATAACTTTTAGAAAAAAAGAGGGATTACATTTTCCACCATAACAATAAACTGAATCATCATTAATAATGGTGTCAGTAAAAAAAAAATCATGGCGGATTATAATGAGATTTTCACTGATATGGAGGGCAACAATGCTGCAAGCTATTATTATATAGGATAGGAAAACAAAACCAATTGAAAACACTCTGGGGTAACACTCCATTACTGAGGCACATCCTCTAAACTTGCTTGCTGCAATTTTGTGGGCTCTGGAGCAGTCTACGAAGAACTAGAACTATTAGCCTACATTTTGCAGGGTCTTCATATAGAATGGGTTTTAGGTTATGGACAATGGTGAACCACTGTAGGTAAAAATAAACTGTGAAACATTGTATTATTTCAAAACATTCTGTGGAGCTTGACATTACCTTAGCCTAATGATGATGTGTGAATGTTCTAGAAGACAGTTAAACCTGAAGTGGAACAACAAAATGTGATTGCCTGAAACTGGGGAAATATATAGTATATATCCTGCTTTCAACACTCTGATCCTGTTGATAAAAACAAGTATCAGAAATTCCTTGCAATATATTTATTATTCTACTATGGGCTACAATAAATGTGTTAATTTATCCATATAAGTGATGCAAGCCTATAATGCAAGTTTTCTAAGAAATTCTAATAAAGGATAAACCTACCTATATTTCTAAAACATTCTCAGAGGACAGTAACAGTAGCCTACATTTGTCCAGGTTTACATAATTCCATCAATTGCTAGTATTAAATAGCTTGTTTGGGATGTTTGATGGGATGAGGACAGTACGGAGGGCATATCGTTGGCCTGATCCTGTAGGATCCTGTAGGATCCTGTAAAGGCTTTGTGAGCAAACAAGAGATGTATCCTGGCCCCCTGGCACCCAGATGAGAGAAAGGGAGCAGGGGAGGGGGATCATAGCATATTCACATTCAAAGGAATATTCATATTCAAATGAATATTACTTAGAATCTACAATCAAGAATGACATAAGCATATGACACATTCATAACATTTGACAAATTGAGCTTCCTATGGAGGAATATAAAATAGTAGTAGGAATGATAGCCTACTAATATCGTTACAGAAAATGTTCCTTGGGAAAATAAATATAGTATTGCCTTTGACTTTGTCACTAACAAGAGAGTCAACATTTTCGAGCTTCGGCAGAGGCAACCTCATATTCTGTTGGCATTGATCGTTGGCTTTTTATGAATGAAAAGAGAGGAGAGAATTTTACAAGCGGTTGACGTCACCTCCAGCGTGACGCCACCACCCTTTTTATTGGGGCTGGCAGCAGAGGCCCCATTCATAAAACGGAAAGAGGCGGACTGCTCGTGATAGTAATGCTCTGGAGAATAAGAGCACAACATTGCGCAGGAGCTGCTCAGCATAAACACACATCCTGCACTCTTCGTGTTCTTCAACAGGAAAAAGAGAATTCCCTTCATTATGGAGGAAAATATGGTTATTATGGATGAACTTTGCGAAATGGATTGCAACGTTTTGAAAAGGTTGTTGAAGGACGACAGTGCGAAATGCCTGGTGCTGGACTGCAGATCATTTTTGGCGTTTAGCGCTGGACACATTCGGAGCGCAGTGAATATTCGCTGTAACACAATCGTGAGAAGGCGAGCGAAGGGCTCGGTGAGTTTAGACCAGATTCTGTCGAGTGATGAAGAGGTCAAAGCCCGGCTGAAATCAGGACTGTACTCCGCTGTGATCCTCTACGACGAGAGGACGCCCGACATAGACACTGTTAAAGACGATAGCACAATCACTCTGGTGCTCAATGCAGTGTACAGAGACACATTTGGAACTGAAATATTTCTACTAAAAGGTAAATGATCACAATGCACTTAAGAGGTTATCAGAATAAAAACATGCCCAATTAATTTTGTTTACAAGCATAAATAACAAAAAAGCATGAATCATAATTTAATAGCACATATTTGTCATTATATCTGACAAATGTATTATTACAATGTTATTATTTTATTATCAGAATTATTACAAGTATTTCTTAACCAGCTTAAAATTGTACATCTAGTGGGGTTTTGTATTGCTGGACAATTCAACCCACAAATAGGCACTAGGCGCTAACAATGAGGTAATGCAGAAAGAGCCACGTCTGGGTGCACGAGGATGTGCTGCAGCGAGTGTCTTGTGTGAGCCCCAACAATTGGATCATCTTCAAGATTTCACTTCAGAAAATGTATTAATTTAAAAAAGTAATTTTAGAATGGCTTTTGTTGCCAATTGCTTATTATGAGATCAAAATTACATACAGTCATTGAACATTTAAGTGTTGCCAGATAAACACAAGACTATACCCTATTTCTCAATAAATTATTATAAGTATATGAGGAAATGCAAATTTTTTTCTCATAAATTCGACTAGGTTTTTCAATTGTCACATTTAATTGAGATGAAAACCACTAAGCATGCCCAAATTATAAGCCTATTTTTATTAAATGGAAATCAAATTATAATTGCTGTTCTATAATGTTTTATATAAATATTCAACGATATTTTATTTCGTTTTTATAGAGAAAAATGACCTATGTGTATTACGCTAGGTAGGCTAATGTGTAAATGATATACGCACATGGTGAGCTATTAGGCTGTTTTGACTTGAGTGTGGCCTGTGATTAAAATATCATAATGTCTAAGGTTAATCCTTTTTCACAGGGGGCTACGACAGATTTTTCACGGAGTATCCCGAGTTCTGTTTGAAGACCAAAACGTTATCTTCGTTCTCTACCCTGTCCAGTTTGGACGCGTGTTCTTCCTGTGGAACTCCACAGACGTCCCACCATGACCAGGTAAAGAAGGGGACATGTTTATATCGTTGACCGAGTTTGACTGAATGTGTGGCATTGAGTGAAATACCAGGGGACTAGGTTTAGGCCTACTGTTGTTTTTTCGTCTCGATAAGAGCACCAATTGTGACTCCTTTTTATCTCTCACACTGGTGCAGGGGGTGGTAGGGTAGGCATGTGTGACCAACATTGCCCGGCCTTCCTTCACTATCTGTTTTAAGCAGGCGTTATCGATACTTTTCTGCTGTTTGAAGCGGGCCCATAGCAGCAATGCCATAACAGGGCACAAATCAACAAACTGGCTGAAGTATATTCATTTCTTGAGTTGTCATTGGCCTATATTTTATGATCCAATTTCAGACCATATTGCTGCAACCTTAAAATTAAAATAATTAAAAGAAAGTGAATACCATACATTTTAATTATCAGAACCTTTTTTTAATTGATTGCAGATTGTAATTAGGCCCTTTCCCCAGTCTTCTAATTGTGTTACTTTGTGATGTTTGAAAGATACATTCTGACTACATTTGCCTGTATTCTCTTTTGACTCTGTATTAATGCCAACTTTGTCTTCTATATGTTCCAGGCTGGTCCAGTGGAGATTCTTCCCTTCCTGTACCTTGGCAGTGCCTTCCATGCCTCCAAAAAGGACATGCTGGACGGTATGGGCATCTCTGCCTTACTCAACGTGTCCTCTAACTGTCCCAACCACTTCGAGGGGGTTTACCAGTACAAGTGCATTCCTGTGGAGGACAACCACAAAGAGGACATCAGCTCCTGGTTCATAGAAGCCATTGAGTTTATCGGTAAATTAAATTTTCTTAGAAGAATTACATGGGATCCGTCCCAAATTACACCCTGTAGTGCACTATAAAGGGAATAGGGTGCCATTTGGGACTTAGACTAATACATCACCATCATCATGATGAGCAGGAGGAGAATGACATGATTTATGATGGTCCCTGTAGCTGCAGCATAGCTTAGTAGAATGTTAATTTGATCATGTGATTAAAGGACTTCTTTTTGCAGGGAAGAGAGTGTCACTTCAATTGATTGCTCTTCAAGAACAAACAGATGGTTCTTTTGATAATTACTCTGAGTGTATGAGTAATGGGTGGCAGTATTTTTCTAACCACGGTGACAAAATGTATTTAAGATAACATTTTCATTCCCGGCCAGGTACTAGCCTAAGTGAAAGGAGAAGATTTTAGAATAAATAATTGGTATTAAATAGACAATAAATAGTGTGCTTATGCAGAATCTCAGTGTGAGGTTTACCCATGCTAAGTGTGCTCAGTTGATATGGATGATGGAGGGGGAGGAGAGTTAAATTATAGTCATTGTGGGACTACAATGGTTAGAGATTTCCATGGTTAGGGATTTCCATGGTTAGAGATAATCATGGTTAGAGATTATCATGGTTAGAGATTATCATGGTTAGGGATTTCCATGGTTAGAGATTATCATGGTTAGAGATTATCAGGGTTAGAGATGATCATGGTTAGAGATTATCATGGTTAGAAATTATCGTGGTTAGGGATTTCCATGGTTAGAGATTATCATGGTTAGAGATGATCATGGTTAGGGAGTTCCATGGTTAGAGATTATCATGGTTAGAGATTATCATGGTTAGAGATTATCATAGTTAGAGATGATCATGGTTAGGGATTTCCATGGTTAGAGATTATCATGGTTAGAGGTTATCATGGTTAGGGATTTCCATGGTTAGAGATTATCATGGTTAGGGATTTCCATGGTCTGGGATTTCCATGGTTAGAGATTATCATGGTTAGAGATGATCATGGTTAGGGATTTCCATGGTTAGGGAGTTCCATGGTTAGAGTCTATCATGGTTAGAGATTATCATAGTTAGAGATGATCATGGTTAGGGATTTCCATGGTTAGAGATTATCATGGTTAGAGGTTATCATGGTTAGGGATTTCCATGGTTAGGGATTATCATGGTTAGAGATTATCATGATTAGGGATTATCATGGTTAGAGATTACCATGGTTAGGGATTACCATGGTTAGGGATTACCATGAGGGAGGATAGGCTGGGCCTAGTGTCGTATTCCACATGGAAGCCTGCTGCACTGGTGTGTGGAGACCCCAATATGTTTGGATGGGTATGTGTGTGTGTGTGTGTTTGTAAGCATCTATGGGCTTGAATGCATCATAGTTAGCTGCTTAGGGACCAGAGTATGACTCATCCACTGTTCTTGGGTGCGGTGCTGCGTTAGTTGGAGTTACCTTAATAGCTGTGTATGTTCACACTAGAGAATACGACTGCACTATAGAATGGGATGTTACATTTCTGTGTTTTAATGAGTATTTATGACATTCTACTCACATAGAAATATTTGGGTATTAGGACACACATTTTGTTGTGTGGACACTAGTCATAATGGCCTCCCTGTGATAAGGGCAACTCCCCTGTGGTTGCTATTTCTCATGGTGAAAAATGCTTATGTATGGAAAGGACTGTAGGTGTGTTGGGTGCAGGATCAACATTTGCATGTCTTTGCTTTGGGGCGCATAGTTTTGCTGTTTGTAATTTATAGGGCTACAGACTAATATATTGCTTATGAGACACTGAGGTGTAAGAACCTGTCGTGTAAGAACCTGTCGTGTAAGAACCAGTCGTGTAAGGACCTGTCGTGTAAGAACCTGTCGTGTAAGAACCTGTCGTGTAAGAACCTGTCGTGTAAGAACCTGTCTTGTAGGAACCTGTCGTGTAAGAACCAGTCGTGTAAGAACCTGTCGTGTAAGAACCTGTCATGTAGGAACCTGTCGTGTAAGAACCAGTCGTGTAAGGACCTGTCGTGTAAGGACCTGTCGTGTAAGGACCTGTCGTGTAAGGACCTGTCGTGTAAGGACCTGTCGTGTAAGAACCTGTCGTGTAAGAACCTGTCGTGTAAGAACCTGTCGTGTAAGAACCTGTCGTGTAAGAACCTGTCGTGTAAGAGCCTGTCGTGTAAGGACCTGTCGTGTAAGAACCTGTCGTGTAAGAACCTGTCGTGTAAGAACCTGTCGTGTAGGAACCTGTCGTGTAAGAACCTGTCGTGTAAGAGCCTGTCGTGTAAGAGCCTGTCGTGTAAGAGCCTGTCGTGTAAGAACCTGTCGTGTAGGAACCTGTCGTGTAAGAGCCTGTCGTGTAAGGACCTGTCGTGTAAGAGCCTGTCGTGTAAGAACCTGTCGTGTAAGAACCTGTCGTGTAAGAACCTGTCGTGTAAGAACCTGTCGTGTAAGAGCCTGTCGTGTAAGAGCCTGTCGTGTAAGAGCCTGTCGTGTAAGAGCCTGTCGTGTAAGAGCCTGTCGTGTAAGGGCCTGTCGTGTAAGAGCCTGTCGTGTAAGAGCCTGTCGTGTAAGAACCTGTCGTGTAAGAGCCTGTCGTGTAAGAGCCTGTCGTGTAAGGACCTGTCGTGTAAGAGCCTGTCGTGTAAGAACCTGTCGTGTGCCAAATCAGTGAAGTTATACGTGTCTATCAAGAAAGCTTACAGATGATCCTGAGCACTATGTATTACCTATCCTGTGCATATCTACAGTATACCCTGAGTCAATTCTGGACCCCCTATCTCTCTGTGTCTCTCTCTTCAGACTCTGTGAAAGACTCCAACAGACGTGTGCTGGTGCACTGCCAGGCGGGCATCTCTCGCTCTGCCACCATCTGCCTCGCATACCTGATGAAGAAGAAGCGTGTTCGGCTAGACGAAGCCTTTGAGTTCGTCAAGCAGCGCCGCAGTATCATCTCCCCCAATTTCAGCTTCATGGGTCAGCTGCTGCAGTTCGAGTCCCAGGTGCTGGCCACATCATGCGCGGTGGAGGCTGCCAGCCCCTCGGCAGCCAGCCTGGGCCCCAAGTCTTCCTCCAGCCCTACGTCGCCCTTCATCTTTAGCTTTCCCGTCTCCGTGGTAGCACATGGCCAGCCCAGCAGCCTGGCCTACCTGCAAAGTCCAATCACAACCTCACCCAGCTGCTGATGCCCCACCCCCACAAAGACTCACTGCCCCATTCCTCTCACTATCCAGACCAGAGAGAGAGAGGTTATCTTCTCCTACCTGGTATAAGCTGAAATGTCCATTGACAATGAAACACTGAGGGCGCCTATCCTGCTGCCTGACACAAAAGACTGTATAGAATATGGCACTCACACGTACACCTTCATCACTATACGGTGACTAATAAATACACTCTTTCATAAAACAGGCTAAAGAACAGATGCAGTTCCTGTGTTTTAGTGTGAAGATTCTAAGTTGTTGTCCACCTTTTCCATTTCCTGTGGAGTTTTCCAAAGCCACTCCGGTCCTGTTGAGAGGGCTGAATGGCCGTGAGCAGAGATGCAGAGAAAACGAAAGAGCAAAGAGGGGAGGGGGAGAAAGAGAGTGCTCAGTCATTTAGTGGCTTCCTGATGGAGCGCAGGAGGCTCTTCAGTTGTGACAGGTGCTTGCTAGCGTCCTGTCCGGCTTCCTGTCCCTGACATCCCCATCCTCTCTCCCACACGCCCCCTCCTCTTCTGGAGCAGGACTGCTGATGAATGACTGAATAAAAGAGTCACCCCTACTGAGGAGGAGAGGCCGCTGAGATGGAAACACTAGCTTTCTGAGACAGTGCCAAATGAACATCTGAACCCCTACTACACTGCCCGGGCAACCCCTGGTGTTCCATGTAGTAATAAACTCGGTCGGAAGGACAGATATGCTTTTGAGGGGAAAGGGGGTCTAGTCATTTCTGTTTTTTTTGTTCAGTGCCTTGTTCAGAGAAGGTATAGGATGTTTTTCCCAGCGCTTTTGGATGTGCTCAAGCGCCCTAGCGCCTTTTCTTTCCATACAGACTGTGGCAGATAAACTGGCAAATCTCTAAACAGTAACAACTTCAAGTCAGCACTGCAATACAGACAATGTAATCCGATCCGTTCCTCTCCCCCAAGTAGAGCAATAATGCGTTTCTCTCTCTTCCCAGTTTCCGCCAAAGTACTACATTGTGTTGTGTATTTATAATCATGTTTTTAGCTTCATATGTGTGTATTCGCTAATCGATAAAGACCGGATCATTGAGAAGTGCTGTTTGCCTTACCAATAATGATTTTTTTCTAATTCACCAGATAAGAATGTTGTTATTTTTCATTCCTGTATGGAGGCATATTGTTGTCTGCTACATAGGTACTATTTCTGTTCAGACCATGGATGCTGATTGGTCTAATGCTTGTTGGAGGAGGGAGTTAGTTGGGAACAGACCTATGGCTTGTTTCTTTGTCGTATCACTGTTACTCCACCAATGTCTAGTAGATCCAGACTACTTTCTAAACTTGCCAAATGCACAATAACCAACAGGGACAATTTCCCGGCTACGCACAAACACCCCTAAAAAAAACAGGCACACTGGAATGTCTGACATCACTGGGAAAAAATATATATGAGATGGTAGAAAACTGCTAGTGTGTGCTGCCACTGAACTGATTCATGTGAAATGGTTAGTTTTTCTTCTCATTTCATTCTCTGAGTGAAAATATTGCCTGGAAGTGCTGGCCCAGGCGACGATCAGAGCCAGGAGCAAAGGCTTTTGGGAAAACAGGATTTTACTCCCCTCCTCTTTTTGAAGAATGCTGGCACCTTTTATAGAGCACTTTTTAGTGATGCAATACCGTATTATAACTTTGAATTAATTTGCACATTATTATTACTATGATACCAGGTGGTAACTGATGACACCCATAATGTGCTTTTGTTCTTGAACGAGGGTGTGTATGTAAATGATATGAAGATGAGAGGCGTTCTCTGGTCCACAATCATTGAACAATGCAATACTTTCTACCTGTGTCAAGTGAAATGCTGTTGTCTCATCATGGCAATATCATTAATCAGGTTGACTTTAAAAAAAACTTTCCCCAATGTTTTTGTTGAATTGTATATGCTTTATTTATTCCTAAAATTCCATTGTGAAATACAACAATGTTCTTAAAAAAAAGAACATCTGTGTCTTACTTGCATGAAACATCATACATGGTATCTGGGAGGGACTACAGAAAGGATTCACACCCCTAGACACCCCAGCCTACACACAATACCCTATAATGGCAACGTGGAATTATGTTTTTCCAGAGTTTTACAAATTAATAAAAAATGAAAAGCTGAAATGTCTTGAGTCAATAAGTGTTTAAACCCTTTTGTTATGGCAAGCCTAAATAAGTTCAGGAGTAAACATTTGCTTAACAAGTCACATAATAGGGTGCATGGATCCACTATGTGTACAATAATAGTTTAACATGTTTTTTATATGACTACCTCATCTCTGTACCCCGCACATACAATTATCTGTATGGTTCTTCAAACAAGCAGTGAATTTCAAAAACAAATTCAAACACAAAGACCAGCGAGGTTTTCCAATGCCTCACAAAGAAGGGCACCTATTGGTAGATTGGTAAAACATTTAAAAAAATAAAGCAGACATTGAATATCCATTTGAGCATGGTATATCAATGCACCCAGTCACTACAAAGATACAGGTGTCCTTTCTAACTCAGTTGCCGGAGAGCAAGGAAACAAATGGCCAATTGTGACTTTAAATCAGTTCCAGAGTTTAATGGCTATGATAGGAGAAAACTGAGGATGGATCAACAACATTGTAGTTACTCCACAATACTAACCAAAATAATAGAGGGTAAAGAAGGAAGCCAGTACAGAATAAAGACATTCCAAACAGGCATCCTGTTTGCAATAAGGCACTAAAGTAAAACTGCAAAAAATGTGGCACAGAAATGTACTTTATTCCTGAATGCAAAGTGGTATGTTTGGGGCTAATCCAATACATCACTGAGTACCACTCTTGATATTTTCAAGTATGGTGGTGGCTGCATCATGTCATGGGTATGCTTGTCATTGGCAAGGACTAGGGAGGTTTTTTAAATAAAAAGAAACGGAATATATCTAAGAACAGGAAAAATCCTGGAGAAAACCTGGTTCAGTCTACTTTCCAACAGACACTGGGAGACAAACTCACCTTCCAGCAAGAAGTAACCTAAAATACAAGGCCAAATCTACATTGGAGTTGCTTACTAAGACAACATTGAATGTTCCTGAGTGTTTTTACTTAAAACAGCTTGAAAATCTATGGCAAGACATGAAAATGGCTGTTTAGCAATGATCAATAACCAACTTGTTAGAGCTTGAATAATTTTTTCAATAATAAGGGCAAATACTGTACAATCCAGGTGTGCAACGCTCTTGGGGCTCCCGAGTGGCACAGTAGTCTAGGGCACTGCAACTCAAATCAAATCAAATCAAATGTATTTATATAGCCCTTCGTACATCAGCTGATATCTCAAAGTGCTGTACAGAAACCCAGCCTAAAACCCCAAACAGCAAACAATGCAGGTGTAAAAGCACGTGCTAGAGGCGTCATTACAGATGGCTGAATCACAACCAGCCGTGATTGGGAGTTCCACAGGGTGGCGCACAATTGGCCCAGGGTCGTTAGGGTTTGCCCGGGGTAGGTGTCGTTGTAAATACAAATTTGTTCCTAACTGACTTGCCTAGTTAAATAGAACCTTGGGTTTAAAAAATGTTGTTAATTCTAATCACAAGCTCCTAAATGCAAGCACAGATCATGATGTCAAAATAATCAAAGGCCTACTTACTTCTAAGTCATTTCACAAAGATAAAAGGCTGGTCTTTAGATGTAGCCAGCTTTAGACTATGCAGCGATCTTTGCCGCAAAGTTGATTGGATTGTGATGGTCTGTTCATCACTGGTGTACAGTAGGTCCGGTCCTGTCTGCAATGACTATAATAAGGTTCGAGGAGCTGGGTTGCATATCACAACATAACTGTATGGTTATAGCACCCCCTAGTGGGTGATCTTAATACTCCACTTCCTCAATCTCTCCATAGAAATCACATTGTAGGTGTTTGTTGGGTAAAATGATGACATGAGGATTATACCCGGAAAGCTATTTAGATGACACAAAAAACAAGCTATAACACATTGATTTCATTACTGTTATCCATTCTGTCAGACTATAAGTATTAATCAAATGCCACTTCAGACGTGAGCAAATCCGCTCCCAATAAGTATAAAGGTGAAATAAATCAATCGGAGTTTCCCCTGGTCGTCACTAGTTCCCACAGCCACAAAGTCATATACTATTGATCTTCTTAAAATGTGATTTTAAACCTATCCCCGACCTTAACCACACTGCTAACCGTATGCCTAATACTAACCTTAAATTAAAACCAATTTTTGTTTTCATTAATTTTTAAGACAATTTTGACTGCGTTTGTTGTAACTAGTGGAAACCGCTGTGCCTGTTGTTCACACGCATATCTGCCCTCTCATTGGCTAAAAGGGTTCCATCTGATCTCACCTCCTCTGCCTTCCATTTTTGAAGACGTTTCTTTTCATTATTAGGGCGGCAACTAGAGCATTTGGGACCTGTTTCAAAAAATCATCCTAATGCTAAATGAATCGTTAGAACATCATAAAAGGACCTAAGAGCATATTGACATTTCCGAGCCTTTCCAAAAAATACTTTATTAACGTTGCATTTGAAATCGCTCGTAATCTAACGCCTGCCTCAGACCACTAGTAAGAACAGTTAAGTGCGTGGTTAGATCACCGTCTGCCCACCCGCGTCACTTTAGATATCAAATATCCGCTAAACATAGGATCCAGACGTTTATCTGTCTCTCTGACCACCGAAAATTTCATAGTTTAATATATAGTTCGCAATGTTATTATAAACAAGTGAATCAAGGATACATTAAAGAAAATAAAACCGAGATAACCGAATTATATAATAGTTCGATTTAGGCAAAAATATTAACATAACATTAATGTATGTACAATCGATAGACCTACCTAGTATTATTAACCGGTTAGATCACTATATCTGAGCTGCTTCAATTTTCGTATCTATTAGGCCTATAGGCTATATTATCTAAAAGCTTAGGCATTTCACTGTAGCCTAACGAATAATCTAAAGGTCAACATACTAGGTCTATGGCAACGTCACTTAATTTGCCACTTCATGGTTAATTAGCCTATTTTAATTTTTTAATTGCATAATATCTGTAGGCCTACTTGAAGCTCAATTCCTGCCTGCCTTTAGGCTACAATAATTGTTGAGCAATTACGAAAACCATTGTCATCATATCCTATTTTTAGGTCACATTGATATTTTCTATAGTTAACGAAAAAACGAGCAACGGACATTATTTATTATTTCTCACAGTTTACAAACTGAAGAAATGCAGAATTAACGTAAACATTTCATTCAAAATAGCAGGAGAATAGCCAGAAATCATTTAAGGCTACAGCTAAAGCTCTAGTTTAAATGAAAGGTCTAAGGTATGAGGAGGTGTGGTATATGGCCAATATACTGTTCTTTTGCGCAACGCGGAGTGCCTGGATACAGCCCTTTGCTGTGGTATATTGGCTATATACCACAAACCCCGATGTGCCTTATTGCTATTATAAACTGGTTACCAATGTAATTAGAGCAGTAAAAATAAATAGTTTGTCATACCGTGGTACCACGGCTGTCAGCCAATCAGCATTCAGGGCTCGAACCACCCAGTTTATAATTAAGCAATAAGGCCCGAGGGGGTGTGGTATAGGGCCAATATACTATGGCTAACGGCTGTTCTTATGCGCAACGCGGAGTGCCTTGATACAGACCTTAGCCGTGGTATATTGGCCACATATCACAAACCCCCGAGGTACCTTATTGCCATTATAGACTGGTTACCAACGTAATTAGAGCAGAAAAAAATTAACGTTTTGTCATACCATTGGTATATGTCCCCAGGGCAACATTAAAAACATTTTAATGTTAAATTCATCGTCAGAACCTTCGTAGGAGCATTCCAAAAACCATCGTTTGTAACATTGCACTTGAAAACGCTCTTAATTCCGAGTTTGTTTTGATATTTCAACCTGCTTGTCCTGATCGCGACTGGTGTGGATGGACAGAATCAACATGCGCGGGATGGAACACGCGTGCCGGGTGTAAGTCAGCATGTGAGACGCCTGCCTCACCACTGGTTCATCAGCCAAGCGCGACGTTGCCGTACCACGGCTTCTTATTAACATAGAAGAATCACATGGTTTTTCCATCTCTCTGCGACTGCCGATAACTTCAGAACAAAGTTGACTACAAATACAAAATAGCCAAGGTCTTTGCATTTGATACAACAAGCGAGTATACAATTTGTCTTCAAAAGAAAACCAAGATGACACTAGGCTATTCAGTGCATTTTTATTGGGTAAGCATTAGAATAAGCCTCCTCAATATTTGCAGCCGTAGGTGGTAATACACTATATATACCAAAGTATGTGGACACCCCTTCAAATGAGTGGATTCGGCTATTTTGGCCACACCCGTTGCTTACAGGTGTATAAAATCGAGCCTACAACCATGCAATCTCCAAAGGAAACATTGGCAGTAGAATGGCCTTACTGAAGTGCTCTGTGACTTTCAACGTGGCACTGTCATAGAATGGCACCTTTCCAACAAGTCAGTTAATCAAATTTCTGCCCTGCAAGAGCTTCCCCGGTCAACTGTAAGTACTGTTATTGTGAATTGGCAACATCTAGGAGCAACAACGGCTTAGCCGCGAAGTGGTAGGCCACACAAGCTCACAGAACGAGACCGCCGAGTGCTGAAGGGCAACAGTAAAGTGGCTGTTCCACTGGATGTCATAAGGTGAAAGCACCAATTTGTAAGTCGCTCTGGATAAGAGCGTCTGCTAAATGACTTAAATGTAAATGTAACAGTTAGGCTACGAACTAACGGCAGATAAAAATTCTGTCCTGGATTGCAACACTCACTACAGAGTTCCAAACTGCCTCTGGAAGCAACATCAGCACAATAACTGTTAGTCAGGAGCTTCATGAAATGGGTCTCCATGCCCGAGCAGTTGCACACAAGCCAAAACTCACCATGCGCAATGCCAAGCGTCGGCTGGAGTGGTGTAAAGCTCGCCGCCATTGGACTCTGGAGCAGTGGAAATGCCTTCTCTGGAGTGATGAATCACTCTTCACCATCTGGCAGTCCGAGGGACGAATCTGTGTTTGGCGGATGCTAGGAGATACATAGTGCCCCAATACATACAGTTTGGTGGAGGAGGCATAATGGTCTGGGGCTGTTTTTTCATGGTTCGGGCTAGGCCCCTTAGTTCCAGTGAAGGGAAATCTTAACGCTACAGCATACAATGACATTCTAGACAATTCTGTGCTTCCAACTTTGGGAAGGCCCTTTCCTGCTTCAGCATGACAATGACCCGTGCACAAAGCGAGGTCCATACAGAAATAGTTTGTCGAGATCGGTGTGGAAGAACTTAACTGGCCTGCACAGAGTCCTGACCTCAACCACATCAAACACCTTCTGGATGAATTGGAATGCCGACTGCGAGCCAGGCCTAATCGCCCAACATCAGTGCCTGACCTCACTAATGCTCGTGGCTGAATGGAAGAAAGTCCATGCAGCAATGTTCCAACATCTAGTAGAAAGCCTTTCCATAAGAGTGGAGGCTATTATAGCAGCAAAGGGGGAACCAACTCCATTTTAATGCCCATGATTTAGGAATGAGATTTCCGACAAGCGGGTGTCAACATACAGTGGGGCAAAAAAGTATTTAGTCAGCCACCAATTGTGCAAGTTCTCCCACTTAAAAAGATGAGAGAGGCCTGTAATTGGGACCTAGTGAATGAGAGCTGGGACCAAAGTAACAAAGCCTACCATCAGTAACACACTACGCCGCCAGGGACTCAAATCCTGCAGTGCCAGACATGACCCCCTGCTTTAGCCAGTACATGTCCAGGCCAGTCTGAAGTTTGCTAGAGAGCATTTGGATGATCCAGAAGAAGATTGGGAGAATGTCATATGGTCAGATGAAACCAAAATATAACTTTTTGGTAAAAACTGAACTCGTCGTGTTTGGAGGACAAAGAATGCTGAGTTGCATCCAAAGAACACCATACCTACTGTGAAGCATACTAATCTGTCGTCAGTATTGTAACATAATTAGAATGTTAATATAAGATTTGAATGGATAGAGCTGATCCAAAACATTTACATTTAAGTCATTTAGCAGACGCTCTTATCCAGAGCGACTTACAAATTGGTGCATTCACCTTATGACATCCAGTGGAACAGCCACTTTACAATAGTGCATCTAAATCTTTTAAGGGGGGTGAGAAGGATTACTTTATCCTATCCTAGGTATTCCTTAAAGAGGTGAGGTTTCAGGTGTCTCCGGAAGGTGGTGATTGACTCCGCTGTCCTGGCGTCGTGAGGGAGTTTGTTCCACCATTGGGGGGCCAGAGCAGCGAACTGTTTTGACTGGGCTGAGCGGGAACTGTACTTCCTCAGTGGTAGGGAGGCGAGCAGGCCAGAGGTGGATGAACGCAGTGCCCTTGTTTGGGTGTAGGGCCTGATCAGAGCCTGGAGGT
The DNA here is from genome assembly GCF_034236695.1 of Oncorhynchus nerka. Taxonomy (NCBI): domain Eukaryota; kingdom Metazoa; phylum Chordata; class Actinopteri; order Salmoniformes; family Salmonidae; genus Oncorhynchus; species Oncorhynchus nerka. The sequence continues at coordinate 84,448,668 of NC_088417.1, forward strand.
ACTGAGGTGCCGTTCCCTCACAGCTCCGTAGGCAAGCACCATGGTCTTGTAGCGGATGCGAGCTTCAACTGGAAGCCAGTGGAGAGAGCGGAGGAGCGGGGTGACGTGAGAGAACTTGGGAAGGTTGAACACCAGACGGGCTGCGGCGTTCTGGATGAGTTGTAGGGGTTTAATGGCACAGGCAGGGAGCCCAGCCAACAGCGAGTTGCAGTAATCCAGGCGGGAGATGACAAGTGCCTGGATTAGGACCTGCGCCGCTTCCTGTGTGAGGCAGGGTCGTACTCTGCGGATGTTGTAGAGCATGAACCTACAGGAACGGGCCACCGCCTTGATGTTAGTTGAGAACGACAGGGTGTTGTCCAGGATCACGCCAAGGTTCTTAGCGCTCTGGGAGGAGGACACAATGGAGTTGTCAACCGTGATGGCGAGATCATGGAACGGGCAGTCCTTCCCCGGGAGGAAGAGCAGCTCCGTCTTGCCGAGGTTCAGCTTGAGGTGGTGATCCGTCATCCACACAAAAGCAGCACTCCCTTTCTTTCTATCCTATCAGAAGCTACACATGCTCCAACGATGCAATTAGTGACCGTTCTCCCTGATGCCAGCGCATGTTGTTTTGGGAAATGCATGTTACATCTTCGGCCATTGTAGGAAAGGTCCGTAGTTAAACACTCGTAAGCCTAAATTCCATCGCTATCGGGAAACCGGGCCCTACTCTAGTGCCATCCACATCATCTAGGAGAGAACACAATAGCTCTGTGTGACAAACAGGTGGATAGATTGTTTGTTTTGATTGACTCATTTCTAATCGGCCTCTTGAATGAGAAGTTTGACTGACATCTTTTCCTGCTGGTGATCGCTGAAGTAATGGTCAACTCTGTCCTCACAGCTATTCATCTCCCCCACTTCCCTGAAAATCAATTCCCCTCTACAGGAAAGCATAGCACAGCCAATACTATTTCACAGTGTTGAGTACATTTTTCCTCTGGACATTTCCATGAATGTTCCGCACAGTATCAGTATGTAGTGTTGGGTTGAAAGAAAAATGAGCTGTAGTCAATACAAGGCCATGCTCCTTTTGAGGAACACTTACATTATGTACATTAAACTTCAACAAAAGCCATTCAGAAAAAACAATCTTTAGTGAACTACTTTCATTGTGAGAAAAGTAGCAGGGAAGAGGCATTGGACAGTTATGTACTTTATTAATACTTCTTTACAACACTGAGGAGTGTTACATTACTCTCCAAATCAGCTGTGGTACATGATAGTCAGTGTGTCATTCATTACTGGATCTTTTCAGCATCAGAAAAACAAAATAAAATGGTGAAAAAATAAGATAAGAACTGTAGTAGGAAGTAAGTAAGAGGCATCGAGGCTCTCTCCAGGTGTTGGTCTGAAGAGAAGAGTGGAGATTAAATGAAAATTCCACTCAAACTATCTTTTGGTATTGTTTCATTAGTCGCTTCATACTGGGACACATTCTGTATTTTGAAAGTTCTATATCTTGAAAACTTGATTGCTGACATGTAAAACTATCAACAGCAGACTAATGAAACAAATACCAAAAAATAGTTTGAGTGGTGTTTTCCTTTAAGACCAGGGTTCAGTCCCAAATAGCCCCCTATTCCCTATATAGTGCATTATTTTGGACCAGGACCAGTAGGGAACCCGTCAAAAGTAGTGCACTATATAGGGAATAGGGTGGTATTTGGGACTTACACAGGTTGTAGTAAATGGATAGGTTAACATCCCGGTCAAAGCGCAGACAGTTCTGGAGCTGGTATCTGAAACAGCAAGGATGGTAGAGTACCACACCAGCAGATGCAGATAGAGCCCAGCTAGTGAGAGTGAGGAGACACAGGGAGACAGTGTCCTCCAATACAGACTACAGGATGTGACAATCAAACCAGCCATTGCTTCAAACTGTTATTTCCCAGAGAATGATTGACAAAACCAGTAGGAAGCAAGACAAGTTATTGTTTACTTCTCAAAGAGGATACAGAGCAGAGGGATGAATGTGGAAGTGACCATGAAAGAGATCGGGAAAAACAGCTACAATAATCCCTTTCATCCCCACCAAAAAACAAACAAATAATTTACAGTACTAATACAGCCCACTCTTCATCCGTTAACAACATGGTGAGCTTTACAAAGGCATCGTCTGCTACACACTACAATACTGGACATCTTTTTTTCAACGTTATTTTCAATACATTTTCAAATAACTTAAAAATCATTCCCGTTTAAAAGTGCAAATCCATTAAAAGATGAGTTTGACTGGATGGGAAATGGTAATGAAAAGTCAGATGTTCAGTGTTTTTCTTGTGCAAAGTAATGTTATATTAATAATAGTAATGTCTCATAGCTTGCTTTACTTTCTCACATAACTCAATTTCACAATCTGAAACCTTTAGGGATTTCCCATCAGTTCCAGTAACAGAAAATAAACCCCTAATGGTCCCATAGAGGGAACCCCTAATGGTCCCATAGAGGGAACCCCTAATGGTCCCAGAGAGGGAACCCCTAATGGTCCCAGAGAGGGAACCCCTAATGGTCCCATAGAGGGAACCCCTAATGGTCCCAAGAGAGGGAACCCCTAATGGTCCCAGAGAGGGAACCCCTAATGGTCCCAGAGAGGGAACCCCTAATGGTCCCAGAGAGGGAACCCCTAATGGTCCCATATAGGGAACCCCTAATGGTCCCAGAGAGGGAACCCCTAATGGTCCCAGATGGTCCCAGAGAGGGAACCCCTAATGGTCCCAGAGAGGGAACCCCTAATGGTCCCAGAGAGGGATATCTTATATCATCTCAACTTTTAAAAAACAAAGGGGTCAAAAACCTCCAGGTCTGGTCCCATTATACATCATCTTTTAAAACAATAAAGTAAAACAATCATGGAAATAGCACAATAAAATAATACAGAGCTAATAGGATAAATGAAGTGTAATGTTTGATGAGCTAAAGAAATGATATTTGTGTTGCTGGAACAGAAAGGGAGAGGTTATTGGTTGTTTTCAGTCACGCATGATCTGGGTCTGGGGTCTGTGTACCGCATCTTCCCTTGCCAGGCTTGATGAAGAAACAGGGCTGGGATTGAGGCTGGTATACTGCATACTAGTACATCCACCCTGATTTCTACCTACATATCCATCTGAGTGATAGGCACAGTAGAGGAGTCTCAGCCATGCTTCACTGGGGAAGCTATCATTTAGGTAAAGGCAGACTGGCAAGAGTCCTTATCTCTGAGCCTTACCGCTAACCAATGAGCTTTGAGTCCCCATCTCTAACCTAACCTGAACTTTATCCGCTTCGTTCTCTCTATTTGGCCTTAACGAGTGTCAACAATCCCCAGTGGCAACCATGAGCGAGAGACCCGGGAGCATGAGCTCTGAGACAGGCGACAACATTAGACAATTCCCAGTGAAGGCAACATTTTCAAGTAAACACTAAAGAAGGACGAAGGAAAAAATAAAAAATAAACATTTGGGAAAATAAAGGGTGGTGGTTATGAGGAACCGGTAATTTATAGTGAGTGAAATAGAACAAAAAACTAGTGGAGGAAAGACATCCTTCCAGGGGTGTAGAGGTCATTTAAGGGGCTGATGTTCATCCCGGCTCAGCCCAGAATGTGTGAAGTAGTGATTTGGGTAACAGTCTCTGTGATTCGTTCTCTCCCAGCAAAGGTGGGTGTGTGTTAGTCTGGTTGAGTCTGGATTAGGTCTTCTGTTCTGCTCCGGCTGTGGGGGAGGGTGTGCTCTCTGGTTTCAGGATCTGATACGTGATGAGGTATTCTGGGTACGCCTGAGGAATACAGTGGGACAGGACAGATGAGTCATTGTCATGGGTCTGTTTGTGGTGTGTGTGTGTGTGCGAGTCTGCAGGCTTCGCATCCGGAACAGCTTGGAACAGTTTGTGCATATATTATGACGACATTTTGAGACGTTTTTGTTAGTTTTGGTCTTTGGCAAGGGTTTTTCCAGCTGTTCGTGCACACAACATTTTTCTTGAGGCAAGCCGAAGTCTACGCCCCTTCGTCAGTGATTGGTCAACAGTATGGATTCTTCAATTAAGTATTTGTCATTCAACGAGCGACGAATCAATTTCACCCACATTTTTTCACTTGAGAAATACTGCACCATCTTCGATGTAAAATTGCGTGAATTAGATCTCCTCGACAAAAACAACAATTAATGACAGACTTCTTGATTTATTTTAGATATATTCGGACTATTCTGTTCTACAGCATCTCAATATGGACAAACAGTTGTTTTGCTGGCTAAGCGCCAGCTGAACTGAAGCATGCTGAGGCCTTTAGACTGACCTGTTCTCCTCTGTAGATGACATATTCTGCGTACGCCAGTCCGTTGACGCTGGGCCGGCCGATTACTGAGTGGTGTCCAGGGGGGGCGTGGGCCATCTTCATGGCACTGAATTGGAGGAAGGACTTGCCCAGGGTCACTCTGCAGAACAACATCTGCCTGCAACACACAACAACCCAACACACACACACCTGTAATAAACAACCTAGTAACACACATCAGAATACTATACGCAACTTTAATTCATTCATAACACACACATCAGAACACCACATACAACGGCTTGCAATACACTACGTCACCACACAGATTATAACACCAGCATACATCACACATATTATTTATGAACGTCTGGAGTGAGTCTGACCTGTGGCAGAGGTAGCAGGAACGGTCTTTGTGAGTGGGGCAGCCTGTGCCCCCTCCTATCCCGTACACGTACTGGTTACTCTTGGAGGAGTTCTCTGCAAAATAGATTCCCGCTCCGAACATGCCTCCGATGTAGGCATGCCGCTCGTCAAAGCCCTTATGGATGATAGCGTTGATGAATGGAGAACCTGACAGAGGAGAGGAAGAGAAGGGGAGGAAAGAGAAGAGGACAATCGATGTCAAAATCAACTCTCATTCAGCATAGATGTTATAACAGAGAACCCACTGTGTTTCTTCACCAGAATTGACAGGTAAGCCTGCAGAGGTACTGCTATCTTACCGTGGAAGAGCAGGCGTTCGTTGTGATGGTTGTGGTTTTCATCAGCGATCTCTTTCTGTCTGTGTGAGTATCTCTCCCTCAACTTCTTATTCACCACCTTCTGGATCTACAGACAGACAGACCACACACAGTCAGACTCATTCACAGATACAGAGACAACAGAATGACCTATATACTCAAATCTTTCACAGAGTGGTGTTTGTTGAGGACAAAAAAGGGATTTTGGGAGGTTGTCTCCTCTCCAGGTGCCTATGACTCACCTTTAGAATGTTGTACCTGCTGAAGACCCCACCTGCGTTGCCCCCGTCCCGGTGCTCTCGGATCGTACTTTGCAACTGCAAGCAGATACACACAGCTAGGGTCAGAACGAGGGGAGTACTGCACAGGGCACCTACATCAGTCTGAAGACAAAAATCTACTGGCCCCATCAGTGGATCAACATTGTTTCCATTGTAGAAACAGATAACTATGTAGAGTACATACTTCCTCTTCTACAGACTGGAACTCCTTATCGTCCGTGGCCAGGTCTATGAGCACCGTACCCTGACTGGCACAGTGGAACGTCAGGTACGGATTAGCACCTGGAGCAGAGAGACAATAACACAATAACAACAAATGAGAAACCACGGTAACAGCGCTAACAGGCGATGTTCTATAAGTAGGAGGTTGTGCTGAGAGACATCAGGTATGAGTTAGCAGCAGTGTCATCTGTTGTTTCATAAGCGGTTAAACAGTCAAATCTCTTGTTGTGGAAATAATCAGAATTGGTTGGTAACATAGGTAAGATGTTTTATATTCATCATATGTTTGTAAGTTACTTCTCATCAGAATGTTATTTTTGTATAATACTGTGGCGGGGTTGCAGTATCTGTTCTATGTCAAGACTAAGTTGCATGGGCCGCAGAGAGGGGAGAGGTCAAGGGATCATCAAGCGTGTATCTCTTGGCTCCACAATGTCTGTGTGCCAGTCAGTGTGTCTCTGTGATCTTGTCAAGATAGGATGGATTTGATATATGCCTGTTGATATGGAGGATTGGTTTATGGTTCTGGGGTTTGAGTAAGGAGACCAAGCTGAACGATTTATTATGTCTATGCTGTCTGACTATGTGTGTTCTTTGCTATTAAAGGATCGTAGTTGCAATGCAGAAGGAGGCTCTCAGAGAATTAATTGAGAGACACTGAATTACCTGAGAGTCACAGGGTTGTGATAGAGCTCATATAATTAAAGATGGACTTTGATAACTAACTCTGACTTGTGTGTGTGGTTTGCTCCCATGATTTGGTAAATTGAGGAAATTTCCACAACACTCTTCAGCCAGTGTGGCCAATAAGGCAGTTTTATAAGAAAGTGCTTAAATAATAAATCAATAAGGAATAAGATGAATGGAATATGGATGTGATCCAGCATGCAGGAGCTCTGGCTCTCTGACCTTGCTGTCCTCTCAGGAGTCTCTCCACGCCTTTGACGAGTTTGTGGCGGTGACCGTAGGCGTTGATCCCAATCTCCTTCAGCTCCTCGTGGCCCATATCAGCCAGGACATCCAGCGAAATCTACATGGAAACAGAGCACATTCAGCCAACCAGAGTAGGGGCAGAGGACAGCCTGCTCTAAACATAGCCAATCAGATTGGGGGAGGAGTCAGACTGTCCAAACACATCCAATCATAATATCATTAGAACCAAGGGACACTAACAGTGCAGAGAACAGCAAGTCACCGTCTACTGCTAATGTGACATTTGGAATGACAAATCAGAACACTTAAAATTCCATTAAAAATGTCTATTTTTGGATTTATTTTTCATTTTAATTTCTCTCTCATCTCTTATTAAATTGTAGTCGCTGGTAGGGTTGCACATTTTGGCTGAATATTCTGGGGTGGAAACTTTCCGAGGGAATATATGCAAATTAATATTAATACCATTTAAATGTCGATATTTCTTGCATTGGATAAATTTACCATATCATATGGAGACAGAAACAAACATTGTACCTTATAATAAGTAGACATAATTGCTAATGACTAAATCCTTCCAATAGAAATTTTAAAAACAATTTTGTTACGAATTGAACTTTAATTAAATGAGTTGACTCTTCACATGGGATGATTTCACTGAACAACAAAAGAAAGGGAATATTGAATGATCCCCAATGATCCATCGCATCATATGTAAAATGATGGTCTAGAAACTAAAGCTTTGGTTGTCTTCCTCTCAGGCTTCCATGTCTTCTCCCTGGACCTCCTCAATGTCCACCTCTTGAACATCAGACTCTGAGGCCTCATCTTCACTGTCACTTTCCAACTTTGTTGAGGATGGTTCATTGTCAGCCTCAAATTTGCCCGGATGGCCACCAATTTTTCAACCTTTGTATTGGTCAGCCTGTTGCGTGCTTTGGTGTGCGTGTTCCCAAACAAGGACCAGTTACGCTCTGACACGGCTGATGTTGGTGGGATTTGGAGGATGATGGCGGCAACAGGGGAAAGTCCCTTCCACCAGGTGGCTGATGAGATATGTTGGCACGACTGCCATATTGCATCTCCATCCCAAAGCCCTTGCTTGGAAGTGTACTTCGCCAGACTGCCAAGAACCTTGCCCCCATCCAGGCCAAAGTGGCGAGACACAGTAGTGATGACACCATAGGCCTTGTTGATCTCTGCACCAGACAGGATGCTCTTTGCAGCGTACTTGGGGTCCAACATGTACGCTGCGGCGTGTATGGGCTTCAGGCAGAAGTCTTAGCGCTTTTTGATGTATTTCAGAACTGTTGTTTCCTCTGCTTGGAGCAACAGTGAAGTGGGCAGGGCAGTACTGATTTGTTCTCTGTCATCTGCAAGCAAGGTCTGAACATCAGACAGGATGGCATTGACTCCCTCAATCCTTGCAATAGTTACTGCTATAGGTTTCAGGCTGCTTACGACGCTCTCCCAAAATACATCATCCAGGAGGATCCTCTTGATGGGGCAGTCCAAATCGGCAGACTGTGACATGGCCATTTCTTGGAGAGACCACTTCCCCTTCAGGCGACTGTCAAACATGATGACAACACCACCCCAACGGGTGGGCAGTTTCAATGTGGTGCTCTTATTCTTCTCACTTTGCTTGGTGAGGTAGATTGCTGCTATAACTTGATGGCCCTTCACATACCTAAACATTTCCCTGGCTCTCTTGTATCCATTGAGTGTATCCATTGTTTTCAGTGCCATGATGTCCTTGAGGAGCAGATTCAATGCATGAGCAGCACAGCCAATGGGTGTGATGTGAGAGTAGGACTCCTCCACTTTAGACCAAGCAGCCTTCATGTTCACAGCATTGTCTGTCACCAGTGCAAATACCTTCTGTGGTCCAAGGTCATTGATGACTGCTTTCAGTTATTCTGCAATGTGGAGACCGGTGTGTCTGTCTTCCCTTGTGTCTGTGCTCTTGTAGAATACTGGTTGAGGGGTGGAGATGTAGTTAATTATTCCTTGCCCACAAACATTTGACCACCGATCAGAGATGATTGCAATACAGTCTGCTTTCTCTATGATTTGCTTGACCTTTACTTGAAATCTGCATCCAGCAAATTAGTAGATAAAGCATGTCTGGTTGGAGGGGTGTATGCTGGGCGAAGAAAATTCAGAAATCTCTTCCAATACACATTGCCTGTGAGCATCAGAGGTAAACCAGTTGCATACACAGCTCGAGCAAGACATTCATCAGAATTTCTCTGACTACGTTCCTCCATTCAGTAAAAAAAAAACTTCTGATTCCAGGAGGACCATGAGCTGTTGCTATTGATAAGGTGTCTGATTCATCATTTTCACCTAGAACAGAAGAAGAGGGACTTTTGTCAGGTTGCTTGTTGTGAGCGCTGAGGGAACTTTATGCACTTGGCCAGATGATTCTGCATCTTTGTTGCATTCTTCACATATGATTTGGCACCGTATTTGCAAATGTACACAGCTTTTCCTTCTCCATTAGCTGCAGTGAAATGTCTCCACACATCAGACAGTGCCCGTGGCATTTTCCTGTAAAGATTAGAACAATTTAAAAAACAAATATAATTCCATGTTCAGATAAATAGTTAAGCAGTTCGATTAAACAACTCCTTTATAAGATGCATGTTTTAAAATTAAACACGCATGGAAACAGGTGAATTAACATTCCTCAGTTAGCAGGCTCAAGCAAGCTAAACCCCACATGGTAGCAGAAATGGTTAACAAGTTAGAAATTATTTAAACACACTTTGTTATAGGCTACTATTTAACAAAAAAAACATGTATGTCATTTAAAATGTATTCACCCCACCCATTATTGCAATAAAAACTTACTAGAAAGCATGTAGTCCTTCGCTCAGACAGTGTAGTAGTGTCGGCTCAATAGCATCTCATTAATGCGCAAGATCTTGATAATCAGCTGTAGATGTGATGGAAGAGTGCACTGCACATGTGATGGAAGAATGCACTGTGCATGCAGAGGGTTGCGATTCCATTGAATTGGGGATAGTTTAACCAAAATATGCCACAAGACCTAGAATTGCCTTGTGTATCCCACAAAAAAAGGTTCACTGTTATAAGCTATCCTTTTTGATGAATTTAAGCAAAATTACCAAAATTCACGGCCTTAATGAACTTCCCATGGAAAATTTCCGGAAAAATTCTGGAAATTTACCGGAAAGTTTCCAACCCTTGTCGCTGGGGCCCTTCTTCTATCCCTTTTTGCAGCCTACCATGACCCATTGTACCAAGACATGAGTCAGGTTCAGAGCTCTCCCTCTCTCTCGGCCACCCTCAGTCATCAGGCCAGTGCAGTGAGTTGTTTAAAATCTCTCCACCCACTGAGGGGATAAACTTAGCATGTGGAGGAGAAGACGATGGGGAGAAGAGAGGGATTTAAATGGGTGACTCACTACTAAACTGCATGTTCACTGATCAACAACACTGGAGAATCCTTTTTCACAGCAGCATGCATCATCATCATCATCATCATGCAGCCCACACACAAACACAAACCTTCAGATATGGACAAATAAACAAACGCTCACACAATCGCATATAGAGAGTATAACGTTGAGACTGTATGTAGAGGCCGTGGTGTGAGTGTGGGGTGTGTTAGTGACTGTGTATGGAGGACCCTTGATTTTTTTATTCACTGAGCAAATATCCCCTGAATTATCTCTCTCTCACAAACCCAAAGAGCCTCATCCTTGACTATCTCAAAGAGCCTCATCCTTGGCTATCTCAAAGAGCCTCAAACTATTGACCCGGTCTAAACAATCAGGAAAAGAAACCTGTCTGATTTTTTCCGCTCTCCAGACCTCACTCTGCTCCCCACTGTAGGGATTCATCTGCTCATCTATGTGAAAATGAAAGCCCTCTCCGTCCCAGCATCCCTACTGTGTCCCCAGCCTGTTTTCACCTGGCATGGAACTCCACACTCTCAACGCTCTGCGTGGAACCCAACATTCCCCCTAAAACCAATCAGCAGTGGGATGAAGAGGTCAGCCTAAACTATCCTGCTGGAGACAAGGAGATACAGGGCACTTGGAGCTGCTGCAGGTACATGCAGAGAGGGGAGGGAGGGAGGAAGGGAAAGGAAGAGCAGGTGATAGAGAAGAGTGGGGGCAGTCTACTCTACATGATGAGGGTCATTTCAGTGTCTGGCCATGCAGCATGGTAAAGTCTGAGATGATCTGTTTCTATGGATGAGGCAGGCAGTCAATACTACTGACTGACTGTGGAAAGCTCCAGTAAAAAGACCAGCTGTAGACAGAGAAGCATGGATGACAGGTAGATTGAGAGTTGAGCTTTTTAGGTTTGTGGCGTGAGTGACAAGAGGTGTATGATTGGGCAACAGTAAACATGAAAGTGATTGGCTCGTACAGGGACCACAAGGATACGTGCATTTACCTGTTCCCTCTGGAAGATGTCACGCAGGTGCTCCAACCCCAAGCTCTTCAGGAACTGGCTGATGTTCATGTCTACAATAGCTGTTGAATGAAACACAAAACAGACAAGACTGCTTAAATACCGTGAGACAAATCAGGCTAACTGTTTCTCATATGTATAAGAGTATGATGCGAGGTCATTTTAATCATTGTTGATGTCAAAGAAAAATGTCCATCCTTGGCTTGACAAAGTTGTATAATATTATAATATACTGTATATAAAAGTCGGAGGGTTTACGTACTCTCTTTGTCCTTCCTGTCGGAGCCGGTGGCTCCATCTGCAGGCCCAGTGGCTCCAGCCACAGTGAGCTCGCTGAGGGACCCGGACAGGTTGTCTATGCTGCTGGCTGCAGACAAGCAGGAGGGCGTGGAGGCTGGAGAGATGACCGCTGTACTGACCACTGAGGCGCTGACCACTGTGGCCTGAGGCTTGAAGCAGCTGGGCAGGGCGTCTGGAGGCATGGCATCTATCAGCAGCGCTCTGATGTCATCAGCCTGAGACAGAGGAGACAAGAAACAGACACAATGTAATGAGGATTATATAGTAAAGATATTCATTGATTTACACAGTAATCCATATACAGGGCATTCGGAATGTTTTCAGACCCCTTCACTCTTTCCACATTTTGTTACATTACAGCCTTATTCCAAAATGGATGAAATATATTTTTTCCCTCAATCTACACACAATACCCCATAATGACAAAGCGAAAAGAGGTTAAAAAAAAAAAAAAAAAAAACCTTATTTGCACAAGTATTAAGACCCTTTGCTATGAGACTCGAAATTGAACTCAGGTGCATCCCGTTTCCATTGATCATCCTTGAGATGTTTCAACAACTTGATTAGAGTCCACCTGTGGTAAATTAAATTGATTGGACATGATTTGGAAAGGCACACATCTGTGTCAGGTTTTGGCCAGGGTTGTTCCGGTTTTTGGTCACTAGATGCCCCCATTGTGCCTTTTGACCTTTTGTTTTCCCTTGATCCCCATTTATTATTTGCACCTGTGCCTCGTTTCCCCTGATTGTATTTAAACCCTTTGTTTTCCTCAGTCCTTTGCTCTGTGTTTGTATGTTAGCACCCAGCCCTAGTACTCTGTGAACTCTTGTTGATCCCGGTGGACTCTCTTGTGGAATTCTGTTTTTTGTTCTTGTTTGTTTGTTTTTGAGTATTTTTTGAGGCTTTTTGTGCTATACCTTCCACCTTGTGGATTTACCTTTTTGTCTTGGAGGATTACCTTTGTTCTTGTGGAATTCCTTTTGAAGTTGTGGAGTTACATGTTTTCCTGAAGAACTTCATTTTTTACTTCATTAAATACATCGTCTCAAGTACTGCTGTGTCTGCCTCATCTTCTGGGTTCTGCCAACTATTCGTGGCTCAGTTGGTTAAGTGACTGTTTCTCACTCCGGAGACCTGGGTTCGTACCGGGTCCTGACAATCTGTCTATATGAGGTCCCACTGTTGACAGTGCATGTCAGAGAAAAAAACCAAGCCATGAGGTCGAAGGAATTATCTGTAGAGCTCCGAGACAGGACTGTGTCGAGGGACAGATCTGGGGAAGGGTACCAAAAATGTCTGCATCATTGAAGGTCCCCAAGAACCCAGTGGCCTCCATCATTCTTAAATGGAAGAAGTTTGGAACCACCAAGACTTCCTAGAGCTTCAGAGTTGTTCTGTGGAGATGTATTGAGTAAAGGGTCTGAATTCGTATGTTTTTGCTTTGTCATTATGGGGTACTGTGTGTAGATTGATTCATGTTAAAAAAAAAATACATTTTAGAATAAGACTGTAATGTAATAAAAAGTGAAGGGGTTTGAATATTTTCCGAATGCACTGCAGCACATTAATCAGAAGGAAGGTCAATCGCCGAAGCTTCTCATAATCAGAACATGGTTAAAATCAGTGAGGACCTCATAACAAGCTATGATTGTGTATTACAGTATTACATGGCAGAGTGAGGTCATTCCTTGAGGTAATTACAAATGTGTGTGTGTATATACCGTAGCCAGGTCCAGTGGCGCCTGTCCCTCCTGGTTCTTCATGCTAGGGTCAGCTCCGTGGGCCAGTAGCAGAGCACATAGCTGGGTCCGGCCTTTCTGAGCCGCCTCGTGGAGCGGGGTGAAGGCCCACTTATCTGTAGCGTTCACACACGTGTTGTACTTGATCAGGAGAGCAGCTATATCCACATGCTGAGGGAGAAACAGGAACGTGTTAGGCTCAATCTGAATGTATGAATGAAAAATGTGTCATTCAATGAACTAAAGAGTGAATCAGTTAAATCCATGGCTCATCATATTATCATAGAATCATAGAATTTACACATCCCTCCATATCAACCCTCCATGTCATCCCTCCATATCATCCCTCCATATCATCCCTCCATATCAACCCTCCATATCAACCCTCCATATCAACCCTCCATATCATCCCTCCAAATCAACCCTCCATATCAACCCTCCATATCAACCCTCCATATCAACCCTCCATATCATCCCTTCATATCAACCCTCCATATCATCCCTTCATATCAACCCTCCATATCAACCCTCCATATCAACCCTCCATATCATCCCTTCATATCAACCCTCCATATCATCCCTTCATATCAACCCTCCATATCAACCCTCCATATCAACCCTCCATATCAACCCTCCATATCAACCCTCCATATCAACCCTCCATATCATCCCTTCATATCAACCCTCCATATCATCCCTTCATATCATCCCTCCATATCATCCCTTCATATCAACCCTCCATATCAACCCTCCATATCATCCCTCCATATCAACCCTCCATATCAACCCTCCATTTCAATCCTTCATATCAACCCTCCATATCAACCCTCCATATCAACCCTCCATATCATCCCTTCATATCAACCCTCCATATCATCCCTTCATATCAACCCTCCATATCAACCCTCCATATCATCCATCCATATCAAACCTCCATATCATCCATCATTCTGACAACTATAGTGCATTTTGTTTCTACAGAAAGCGCCAATGCGTTTTAAGATCGCAGCAATATGCTGTGCTCTGACTCACTCTCAGGAGTCACAATTCACTGAGCTAGCCGGCTGGACGTGGCCCACTCAGCCGGCTGGACGTGGCCCACTCAGCCGGGCTGGACGTGGCCCACTCAGCCGGGCTGGACGTGGCCCACTCAGCCGGGCTGGACGTGGCCCACTCAGCCGGGCTGGACGTGGCCCACTCAGCCGGGCTGGACGTGGCCCACTCAGCCGGGCTGGGCGTGGCCCACTCAGCCGGGCTGGACGTGGCCCACTCAGCCGGGCTGGGCGTGGCCCACTCAGCCGGGCTGGACGTGGCCCACTCAGCCGGGCTGGACGTGGCCCACTCAGCCGGGCTGGACGTGGCCCACTCAGCCGGGCTGGACGTGGCCCACTCAGCCGGGCTGGACGTGGCCCACTCAGCCGGGCTGGACGTGGCCCACTCAGCCGGGCTGGACGTGGCCCACTCAGCCGGGCTGGACGTGGCCCACTCAGCCGGGCTGGACGTGGCCCACTCAGCCGGCTGGACGTGGCCCACTCAGCCGGCTAGCCAGACTGGCCTCTGTGCTCCGCACTCCTCCAACACACTATGTTGTAATGAGCCGAGCCCAATGATATTCATCACCACTCACAGTGACCCTACGTAATACAGATGGTAAGGCTCAGTCAAGGTCAGCCAAGACCTCCCAGCCGACCCACGGGCCTTAAGAGCACACTGGCACACAGGCAGTCAAAGCAGCACATTGGCCGATACTTGGGCTGAAGCAGCAGCAAGAGGAGGAGCAGGAACCATGCCAAGGGGCAGCAGGGTGGGTGCTGGACTGAACCCAGGACTGTTATGTCAGCAGCAGGAAGAGGAGGAGCAGGAACCATGCCAAGGGGCAGCAGGGTGGGCGCTGGACTGAACCCAGGACTGTTATGTAAGTAGCAGCCTGCTCTGAGATTCCTGTTTGGGACTAATCATGCCCCCAGGGGCCACACACTACTGCTGGACTAAACAATGGCATAAACAAAACAAACAACAGCCATTCCTGCTGCTTATTAGCTTAACAAATGGCCCAGTTTCCCATCTGTGTTGTCTCAATGGTCAGAACTGTCCCTGCGATTGTGTTTCATTTATGTTGGGAGAGGGTTTGATTGGGAGAGTTTGGTTGGGTTGGGAGAGAGTTTGGTTGGGTTGGAAGAGAGTTTGGTTAGGTAGGGAGAGAGTTGGTTTTGGTCTGGTTGGGAGAGGGCTTGGTCGGGTTGGGAGAGGGCTTGGTCAGGTTGGGAGAGGGCTTGGTCAGGTTGGGAGAGGGCTTGGTTAGGTTGGGAGAGGGTTTGGTTGGGTTGGGAGAGGGTTTGGTTGGGAGAGGGCTTCCTTCCTGTTTGGCCCTGTCCGGAGGTGTCCTCGGATGGGGCCACAGTGTCTCCTGACCCCTCCTGTCTCAGCCTCCAGTATTTATGCTGCAGTAGTTTATGTGTCGGGGGGCTAGGGTCAGTTTGTTATATCTGGAGTACTTCTCCTGTCCTATTCGGTGTCCTGTGTGAATCTAAGTGTGCGTTCTCTAATTCTCTCCTTCTCTCTTTCTTTCTCTCTCTCGGAGGACCTGAGCCCTAGGACCATGCCCCAGGACTACCTGACATGATGACTCCTTGCTGTTCCCAATCCACCTGGCCATGCTGCTGCTCCAGTTTCAACTGACCTGAGCCCTAGGACCATGCCACAGGACTACCTGACATGATGACTCCTTGCTGTCCCCAGACCACCTGGCCGTGCTGCTGCTCCAGTTTCAACTGTTCTGCCTTATTATTATTCGACCATGCTGGTCATTTATGAACATTTGAACATCTTGGCCATGTTCTGTTATAATCTCCACCCGGCACAGCCAGAAGAGGACTGGCCACCCCACATAGCCTGGTTCCTCTCTAGGTTTCTTCCTAGGTTTTGGCCTTTCTAGGGAGTTTTTCCTAGCCACCGTGCTTCTACACCTGCATTGCTTGCTGTTTGGGGTTTTAGGCTGGGTTTCTGTACAGCACTTTGAGATATCAGCTGATGTACGAAGGGCTATATAAATACATTTGATTTGATTTTGGTTGGGTTGGGAGAGGTTTTGGTTGGGTTGGGAGAGGGTTTGGTCGGGTTGGGAGAGGTTTTGGTTGGGTTGGGAGAGGGTTTGGTTGGGAGAGGGCTTGGTTGGGTTTGGTTGGGTTGGGAGAGAGTTTGGTTGGGTTGGGAGAGGGTTTGGTTAGGTTGGGAGAAGGTTTGGTTAGGTTGGGAGAGGAGTTGGTTAGGTTGGGAGAAGGTTTGGTTAGGTTGGGGCAGCAGGGTGGGCGCTGGACTGAACCCAGGACTGTTATGTCAGCAGCAGCAAGAGGAGGAGGAGCAGGTTGGGAGAGGGCTTGGTTAGGTTGGGAGAGGGTTTGGTTAGGTTGGGAAAGGAGTTGGTTAGGTTGGACGAGGGCTTGGTTAGGTTGGACGAGGGCTTGGTTAGGTTGGACGAGGGCTTGGTTAGGTTGGGAGAGGGCTTGGTTAGGTTGGGAGAGGGCTTGGTTAGGTTGGGAGAGGGCTTGGTTCGGTTGGGAGAGGGCTTGGTTCGGTTGGGAGAGGGCTTGGTTAGGTTGGGAGAGGGCTTGGTTCGGTTGGGAGAGGGCTTGGTTAGGTTGGGAGAGGGCTTGGTTAGGTTGGACGAGGGCTTGGTTAAGTTGGGAGAGGGCTTGGTTCGGTTGGGAGAGGGCTTGGTTCGGTTGGGAGAGGGCTTGGTTAGGTTGGGAGAGGGCTTGGTTCGGTTGGGAGAGGGCTTGGTTAGGTTGGGAGAGGGCTTGGTTCGGTTGGGAGAGGGCTTGGTTCGGTTGGGAGAGGGCTTGGTTCGGTTGGGAGAGGGCTTGGTTCAGTTGGACGAGGGCTTGGTTAGGTTGGACGAGGGCTTGGATAGGTTGGGAGAGGGCTTGGTTAGGTTGGACGAGGGCTTGGTTAGGTTGGACGAGGGCTTGGTTAGGTTGGACGAGGGCTTGGTTAGGTTGGACGAGGGCTTGGTTAGGTTGGGAGAGGGCTTGGTTAGGTTGGATGAGGGCTTGGTCAGGTTGGGAGAGGGCTTGGTTAGGTTGGACGAGGGCTTGGTTAGGTTGGACGAGGGCTTTGTCAGGTTGGGAGAGGGCTTGGTTCGGTTGGGAGAGGGCGTGGTCAGGTTGGGAGAGGGCTTGGTTAGGTTGGGAGAGGGCTTGGTTAGGTTGGACGAGGGCTTGGTTAGGTTGGGAGAGGGCTTGGTTAGGTTGGGAGAGGGCTTGGTTGTGGCTTGAACAGTTACTTGGCCTATTTGATTTACTGTAGACTAGATAGTGTTTACTGTCAGTGCTGCTGTGCTCTGTCTCTCTCAATTCCTTTGTGACCACTCAGTATCATCTCCATATCAGCCAGTGTTTCCACTAAGTCTCCCTCACTAGGAGACGCCAGGGTTCCTTACAAAATCAACTATGAAACGTAGTGTTACATGAAAACTTTATGAGCTCCTTCAGCCTTGGAGGGACCTCTACATCACACCATTTACACACACGCCACAATGCCTCACACTCAGGAACACAACAAATTGTGTTTGTCATAAGGAGGAAGCACAGAGAGGCTATGTGGGGGAACAGGAGTAGAGAGGAGCTCTGATTGGCTCAGTAAACTATTCTGGCGTTAGAAATAATAAAGTAGTCAATACTTGTTCCATGGGATGGAGAAGATAGGGAGGAGGTGAGTTACTCACCCCATAAGAGGCAGCGTTGTGGAGGGGGATGAGGCCCCCCTTGTCCTGGGCGTTGACATCAGCTCCATGCTCCAGCAGGTATTCTGCTACCTCCAGGTTATTGTAGCCAGCTGGTGGGGGTGGAAGCAAACACACAATGGGTTAATATAGCTTGGCACCATATGGCTGGTGTTCCATCTCAATCCCTCTCTGCCTCTTTCTCCCTCTTTTCTTTTCACTATTCTTTCAAGGTCTTAAACAAGCTCAGCTTCATAGAGTGACCCTATGCCACTGCAGTAATTTATTGTGTAAGAAATTGAGCAGAAATAGAGAAAAGAAATACAGTTCTGCCGTTGTGTGATGAGGCCTCTTCTCCACCCTGAGCCCCTCCGGTCCCCTCTGCCCCTCTCTGCACCACTCCCTTCTGTCCCGCTCCCCTCTGCACCGCTCCCCTCTGCACCGCTCCCCTCTGCACCGCTCCCCTCTGCACCGCTCCCCTCTGCACCGCTCCCCTCTGCACCGCTCCTCTCTTCCCCTCTGCACCGCTCCTCTCTTCCCCTCTGCACAGCTCCTCTCTTCCCCTCTGCACAGCTCCTCTCTTCCCCTCTGCACAGCTCCTCTCTGCCCAGCTCCTCTCTACCCCTCTGCACAGCTCCTCTCTACCCCTCTGCACAGCTCCTCTCTACCCCTCTGCACAGCTCCTCTCTGCCCCTCTGCACAGCTCCTCTCTGCCCCTCTGCACAGCTCCCCTCTGCACAGCTCCTCTCTGCACAGCTCCTCTCTGCCCTTCTGCACAGCTCCTCTCTGCCCCTCTGCACAGCTCCCCTCTGCACAGCTCCTCTCTGCACAGCTCCTCTCTGCCCCTCTGCACAGCACCTCTCTGCCCCTCTGCACAGCACCTCTCTGCCCCTCTGCACAGCTCCTCTCTGCCCCTCTGCACAGCTCCCCTCTGCCCCTCTGCACAGCTCCCCTCTGCCCCTCTGCACAGCTCCCCTCTGCACAGCTCCCCTCTGCCCCTCTGCACAGCTCCCCTCTGCACAGCTCCTCTCTGCCCCTCTGCACAGCTCCTCTCTGCCCCTCTGCACAGCTCCTCTCTGCCCCTCTGCACAGCTCCTCTCCGCCCCTCTGCACAGCTCCTCTCCGCCCCTCTGCACAGCTCCTCTCTGCCCCTCTGCACAGCTCCTCTCTGCCCCTCTGCACAGCTCCTCTCTGCCCCTCTGCACAGCTCCTCTCTGCCCCTCTGCACAGCTCCTCCACATTACTCCTCTGCTTCTCTCCCCTCCAGGACTTCGTCTAATCAACATTATTGACCTCAGGTCTCCCCACTGGAAGCCCGAGGTAGGGGGAGCAGGGGACCTGTAACTTTGTACAGTACTAGTGCAATTTAGCTTGTGTATTTCTTGTTTGAAGTGCAATAATCATGTTCTCTTCTTTATAAGTGTGTTATTCTATTTGTGTATTTGTGTGATATAGGATTTGTGCAATTGAGTTGTATTTGTGTTTTCTGTTAGCAACAGGGTAATAGTGTAATAGTTTGATTCCCTTTTTTATTTGTATTTACATACTACAATTTGTTTCTATTGGTCTTTGTTACTTCTTTTTGATATTTATGAGTCTTATTTTTGAATTCATATTCGTCCAGGTTAGGGGAGGGTTTGGCCGGGGTAGGCAATCATTGTAAATAAGAATTTGTTTTTAACTGACTTGCCTAGTTAAATAAAGGTGAAATAAATAAATAAAAATAGATTGTGTGTGTGTGAGATGAGGGGAGTCTATGCTGCTCCTCTGCCACCTAGAGAGGTCATACTGTAGGGTGTCCATCCACTCTGCCCAGACTGGGTGAAAACGCTCTTTAGTGACGTACTTTCACATCTCATCCTTTTGTTATAAAATACATTTTACCAAGACAAATATGATCGTTCATGTTCTGAATCGTTCCGTGGGGTCTTTCTCTACCATATTATTAACATTATATATAAAAAGTTGGATTTTGTAACCTAATACATCCCATAATATGCACTTAGTGCTGTTGACAGAGCACTGCCACTTTGTCTTTATATTGTAGTAAAACATGGTGTCAGGTCAGCTGTTGTCCCAGGCTGGGGCTGTTCCCTATCCCCTACTGTGCCTGTTACTTCCTTTCACCCATCTGTTGTCCCCCCTCCAATGAGCCACAGCCTACCAGCTTCACACAGACACAGGGGGGGGGGGGCAGACTGGCCCCACAGCCGACCATCTGGGCACACTGGGGGAGTCTACAATCACACCTAGCTTCAGCTTGTAAACACAGTGGGTCCATGAGATTACATTGGCAGACCTACTTCAGCCAGTTACTCAGGACACTGTGTGGTCTCTCTACAAGTCATTTAACAATCCATCAAATCTGGCCCTTTTCACAAGTATAACTGACACTGTTATTTGTTAACAGAACTTGATATTTAGAAACAGAAGTCAAACTGGGTGGGTCTGTATGTACCCCTGGCTATGTCTTGGTGCCCAGTCTCACCTGCAAGGTGCAGGGGGGTGGAGTTGCGTCCCTGTGTGTCTCTACAGTTGATGTTCTCTGGGCTGCAGAGCTTCTGGACGCGGGCCAGACAGCCTTTCTTCGCAGCGTCCAGCAGGGCAGCGTCTCCTCTCAGCAGGTCCTGGATGTCCGTGTCCCCCTCCTTCACCATGTCCAGAGGAGTGTTTCCATCACGGTTCTTCTTGGTCGGGTCTGCCCCATGCTGAGGGAACCAGCAGAGGGGCTTGTCATGTATTGCTAAGGGACAGCAGTGAGTATAGCTTTAATTGAAACCTAGGAAATCTGTGCCTCTTGGCTGCTGCAGTGAATATGGGCTGGTGAACACATGGTTGCTGGTTTCTTTAATGCCAAAGTGAGAAACAGAGGGAGACGGGTTGAGAAAGCGTGTGATAAGAACTTCTGAAATAACTCAGAATCTAAAAAAAATTACATTTATTCAGCAGGGTTATTCTTGTGATGTGCATCAAGTTTAATGGAACACTAACTATGAGGTGGGAAGTTAGATGCTCCAGCAGCTCTTAGCATTTTTATATGCTAATGCAATCAAAAATAACTCCTCAGTTTACAGCCAGATACACATGTTTCACATATTTTATAAGACATAAACTGGCCCTACTTATGCCGATGAGAAGGAACACATTACACATCCTGCTCTCTCCCCTTTCTCTCTCTCTCCAGTGATCAAATCATGACCAGAGGTGTAATGAAAATAAGCCATAAAACACAAGTGTTTTTCCTGTCTATTATTCAGCCGTAATAAACAGTCTTTACTACCAATGGGCATCAGCATGTGATAAAATTAAATGACTAAACTGTTATGACTTTCTACAGTACCTCTCTGTAAAAGGTATTTAAGGAGAGAGAGAAACCCAAACCTTCCAAAACAAAGTCATCACCTACAGAGAGATGAACCTGGAGAACTGCCCCTTAAGCATGCTGGTCCTGGGGCTCTGTTCACAAGCACAGACTCCACAGAGCCCCAGGACAGCAGCATAATTAGACCCAACCAAATCATGACAAAACAAAAAGATAGCATTCTAGTTTGCTGTAGTTATTTGGCCCTAAACAGAGAGTACACAGTGGCAGAATACCTGACCACCATGACTGACCCAAAGGAAAGCTTTGACTATGTACAGACTCAGTGATCTTAGCCTTGCTATTGAGAAAGGCCGCCATAGGCAGACATGGCTCTCAAGAGATGACAGGCTATGTGCACACAGCCTACAAAATGAGGTGGAAACTGAGCTGCACTTCCTAACCTCCTGCCCAAATTATGACCATATTAGAGACACATATTTCCCTCAGATTACACAGACCCATAAAGAATTTGAAAACAAATC
Organism: Oncorhynchus nerka; assembly: GCF_034236695.1. Classification (NCBI taxonomy): domain Eukaryota; kingdom Metazoa; phylum Chordata; class Actinopteri; order Salmoniformes; family Salmonidae; genus Oncorhynchus; species Oncorhynchus nerka. Next base: position 84,470,204 of record NC_088417.1, read on the forward strand.
CCATAATAATAATTTTGATAATCTCCCATATCTATTGGGTGAAATACCACAGTGTGCATCACAGCAGCAATATTTGTGACCTGTTGCCACAAGAAAAGGTCAACCAGTGAAGAACAAACACCATTGTAAATACAACCCATATTTATGTTTATATATTTTCCCTTTGGTACTTGAACTATTTCAACATAATGCCATTGGAAATGTGAGTGCAATGTTATCTGTTAATTTGTATTGTTGATTATGTACTTCACTTGCTTTGGAAATGTTAATTTATGTTTCCCATGCCAATAAAGCCCTCAAAAAAGAGAGAGAGAGACACAGACGCAGAGAGACCGAGAGAGAGACAGAGACAGGGGTTGAGAACGCGTGATAGCCTCCAGAGATATTTTGAATGACAAACTCTGTTGTAGTCCCACAGGCCTGAGTTCAGTTGTGTACAGTACCTTGAGGAGCAGCTTGCAGATCTCGTATTTGCCCTTGGCTGCAGCCTCGTGGAGAGGAGTGAACTTCCATAGGTCTGCCACATTCACCGACGCCCCATGTCTCACCAGCAACTCAGCTACCTCATAGTGACCATAAGAACAGGCGTTGTGCAGGGGCACCAGACCTCTGTAGAGAGAGACAGAGAAAGATATGGATTGAAAGAGACGGAGAGAGATACATCAATGGAGAGGGAGACAAAGTCAGAAGGGGAGAGAGAGTCAGAAGGGGGAGAGAGAGAGAGTCAGAAGGGGGAGAGAGAGAGAGAGTCAGAAGGGGGAGAGAGAGAGAGAGAGAGACAGAAGGTTAGAGAGAGAGAGAGAGAGACAGAAGGGGAGAGAGAGAGAGAGAGAGACAGAAGGAGAGAGAGAGAGAGAGAGAGAGAGAGAGAGACAGAAGGCGGAAGGGAGAGAGAGAGACAGAAGGCGGAAGGGAGAGAGCGACACAGAAGGGGGGAGAGAGGGAGAGAAGGCGGAAGGGAGAGAGCGACACAGAAGGGGGGAGAGAGGGAGAGAAGGCGGAGAGAGAGAGATCCATTATTGCAATAATGGAGCTGGTCAACAATCGCCCGGAGGTGATCGCTGAGAACCCAATGAGCAGAACTGAGCCACGGCATTTTATAGTTAAGACACATGCTCCTGAATACGTGACAAACAACAGATGTGTGGAACGGGTCAAAAGGTTAGGATTTGTATTAAAGAAATGAATAATTCACATCAGATAGTATCTGCAGTGAAGACTGTTCTAATTGTATAGAAACCAGGGTTTAGCCCCCAAGACAAGGTTATTGTTATCAACTATCCAGACCAGAGACATCTCCTCCCTGGTACCTCATAGTACACAAATACCAATTCAATCTATGGGATGCAGGCTGTAGGTTTTATCACCAAGCCAACATAAATCAATTTCCAGCGCCAAGCCCCAGAGGCCCAACTCAGTCCACACAGACAAAGATGAGTACAGAGAATCTTTATTCGATGCACAAACAGTATTTTACAACATAATCTTGTCATTTTCTACCATAGACAGACATAACATTCTATATCATCAGGGGAGTGGTGGAGCAGAGAAGATGAAAGCACTGTAGAGATAGGAGATAGACAGACACATGCAGATTTCTGAGCTAATAGACAGCGACACACAGACAGATAGGGAGAAAGAAAGACCGATAGCCAGCCAACCACCATCCAGACACATAGTAAGCCAGCCAGGCAGCAAACCAGCAAGACAGATAGTCAGTCAGCCAGGCAGCCAACCAGCCAGACAGATAGTCAGTCAGCCAAAGACTCACCCCTTGTCTTTAGCGTGGACGTCGGCCCCATGATGCAGCAGGTACTCCACCACCGCCACACGGTTGTAACCGGCGGCGAAGTGCAGTGGAGTGGAGTGACGACCCTCCAGGTCCCGACAATTCACATTCTGTGGAGAGCACAATGACTGCAAGGAGAGAGAGAGAGAACCGTTTTACATTCCGACAGCAGCAAAGCAGTCTGCAGAGAGAGTGAGAGTGGAAAAAGAGAAACACACTCAGTTTCCATTCTAACATTCAGTTAACAGCAGCACAGGCAGATCAAATCAAACCTGAAAAAGCAGCAGAGGTGAAAATGGCACGTTTTCAAAACATTCTTACAATATCTTGAGTTGCAGCCTGGTCTCATAGACTAGACGTAACATGGTAAACATAAATCCGGGACATTCAAATTAGTATGATACAGTCATATGTTATGTTTGGTGTAGTTACATATGACTGAAGGTTACTTAAGGCAAAAACAGAAGTGGGGTATCAACCCAAAGTTTGCGCGTTCAAAACTTAAATCACAGACAACATTAGCATTCAAGCTAATGCAAATACTTACTACTTTTCTAGCTACATTGCAACTACTTAGCATGTTAGCCAACCCTTCCCTTAACCCTTTAACCTAACTCTTAACCCTAACCATATATCCTAACTCCTAGACTAGCTAACATTAGCCACCAAGCCACCTAACGTTAGCGTTAGCCACCTAGCTATTGTTAGCCACATCAAATTGGATTTGTAACATATCATTTCGCTGTACGAATTGCAATTCGTAACATATAAGAATTGTAATTCGTAAAATACCACATCATTTGTAACATATCAAAATAATTGTAATTCATAAAATACAAAATAATTTGTAACATATTGTACGAATGGCAATTCTTAACATGTACGAAATGATGGACATCCATAAATTAATACATACCATAAGAAACGTAACATATCATACTAATGGAGTGTCCCAGATGTACATTTACTATGTTACATCTACCCCTGAATGCAGGTTGGGAGTTGAAGGTGATGCAGTCCAGTGAGTTCACATACCAAGACAAAGAGTAGTAGAAAATCCAATAACAGTTTCCATATCAACGGGTCCTGTGCATGTCGTGTATTAGCCTTCTTTTTCTTGTGAGTCAGCTAGCTATGCCAGCGAGTAAGGACCACACAGACGCACGCACACACACTTAAATGAGAATCCTACCTTCACAGTGTCCAGATCTCCAGCTTTAGCTGCCTCCAGGAGTTGATAGTCTACATCAGAGTTCCTCACAGGTACATTTTCTGGGCAAGCAAAAAGAACATCACATAATCACCAACCAGTGTCTCAGTGTAACACAACCCCAGCCAGCAGAAAGGTCACTCTGTCACTGCACAGTCGCTGTCCATGGAAGACACAGCGATGGAACCGACAAAGACTGTCTGAATAGAATGGAGAGGAGATAAAGGTAAATAAACACAAACCCACACCACAGGAGGTTGGTGGCACCATAATTGGGGAGGGCAGGCTAGTGGTAATGACTGGAGAAATCAGTGGAATGGTATCAAATACATCAAACATGTGGGTTCTATGTGTTTGATGCCGTTCCATTAGTTCCTTTCCAGACATTATTATGAGCCGTCCTCCTCTCAGCAGCCTCCACTGACCCACACATATTCAGAGCTGTCAGGCACAAACATATATTCTCTCTCTTGCTGTCTCTCTCCTTCTCTCTCTGTTGTCTCTCCGTACCACTGAGTATCTGCTGCACGGCCTCGTTGCCCATCTGTGAGGCGGTGAATCCCTGTAGTGAGAGGATGGAGGCGTCTGCGCCGTAGCTCAGCAGCAGTCTGCAGGTCTGGAGGTGTCCTGCCATGGCAGCACGGTGCAGGGCTGTCTGCCCCAGGGTGTCCAGTGCATTCATCTGGGAGATAGGGAATGAGTGAGGAGAGGGGTTGTGGGGATTGAGCTGTGCTGTGAGTGAATTTTCCCCAGCTGAGCCCTAAGGCTGCTAGAGCTCTTCAGAGACTATCAGCCCCGAGCAGGAACTGGGAGTGTGTTTGCGTGCGCATCCATTTTGTGTGTGTGTGTGTGTGTGTGTGCGCGAGAGTTTTTGGGAGGTCTACTGCATATGTAAATGTATATGTGTCTATAAGAGCATGCATGTCTAAGTTTGCTTCCTGACAGACTTATTCATTCAGCACCATCTCCGTTTCTCTTAGCTCCTGGGATGTCCTCATTTAATTCAACTCCAATGAAAGGGGAGGCTCTGCTTAGAACAACACAGCACAGCCCTGCTCCCCACAGACACACTGATCTGAGCACAGCAGAAAAACTCCAATACTAGGCACTGCTTGACTGTGTTAACTGCTCAGCCAGCCAGGCAGGCAGTCAGGCACGTGCTGCTGTTTACTTTAGATGGCTGAAGGGATGTATAGATGAGGATGTATGGCTGAGGATGGCTGAAGGGATGGATGGCTGAGGATGGCTGAAGATGGGTGGCTGAGGATGGGTGAAGGGATGGATGGCTGAAGGGATGGATGGTTGAGGATGGGTGAAGGGATGTATGGTTGAGGATGGGTGAAGGGATGGATGGCTGAGGATGGGTGAAGGGATGGATGGCTGAAGGGATGTATGGCTTAAGGGATGTATGGCTGAGGATGGGTGAAGGGATGTATGGCTGAAGGGATGTATGGCTGAAGGGATGGATGGCTGAGGATGGGTGAAGGGATGTATGGCTGAGGATGGGTGAAGGGATGTATGGCTGAAGGGATGTATGGCTGAAGGGATGGATGGCTGAGGATGGGTGAAGGGATGCATGGCTGAGGATGGGTGAAGGGATGCATGGCTGAGGATGGGTGAAGGGATGGATGGCTGAGGATGGGTGAAGGGATGGATGGCTGAAGGGATGATTGGCTGAGGATGGGTGAAGGGATGTATGGCTGAGGATGGCTGAAGGGATGGATGGCTGAGGATGGCTGAAGGGATGGATGGCTGAGGATGGGTGAAGGGATGTATGGCTGAGGATGGCTGAAGGGATGGATGGCTGAAGGGATGTATGTGAGGATGGCTGAAGATGTATGGTTGAGGATGGGTGAAGGGATGTATGGCTGAGGATGGCTGAAGGGATGGATGGCTGAAGGGATGTATGGCTGAGGATGGCTGAAGATGGGTGAAGGGATGTATGGCTGAAGGGATGGATGGCTGAGGATGGGTGAAGGGATGTATGGCTGAGGATGGGTGAAGGGATGTATGGCTGAAGGGATGTATGGCTGAGGATGGGTGAAGGGATGTATGGCTGAGGATGGCTGAAGGGATGGATGGCTGAAGATGGGTGGCTGAGGATGGGTGAAGGGATGGATGGCTGAAGGGATGTATGGCTGAGGATGGGTGAAGGGATGTATGGCTGAGGATGGGTGAAGGGATGTATGGCTGAGGATGGGTGAAGGGATGTATGGCTGAGGATGGCTGAAGGGATGGATGGCTGAAGATGGGTGGCTGAGGATGGGTGAAGGGATGGATGGCTGAAGGGATGTATGGCTGAGGATGGGTGAAGGGATGTATGGCTGAGGATGGGTGAAGGGATGTATGGCTGAGGATGGCTGAAGGGATGGATGGCTGAGGATGGCTGAAGATGGGTGGCTGAGGATGGGTGAAGGGATGTATGGCTGAGGATGGGTGAAGGGATGTATGGCTGAGGATGGCTGAAGGGATGGATGGCTGAGGATGGCTGAGGATGGGTGGCTGAGGATGGGTGAAGGGATGTATGGCTGAGGATGGCTGAAGATGTATGGCTGAGGATGGGTGAAGATATGTATGGCTGAGGATGGCTGAAGGTATGTATGGCTGAAGGTATGTATGGCTGAAGGGCTGTATGGCTGAGGATGGCTGAAGGTATGTATGGCGGAAGGGATGTATGGCTGAAGGGATGTATGGCTGAGGATGGCTGAAGCTGTATGGCTGAGGATGGGTGAAGGTATGTATGGCTGAGGATGGCTGAAGGGATGGATGGCTGAAGGTATGTATGGCTGAGGATGGCTGAAGATGTATGGCTGAGGATGTGTGAAGGTATGTATGGCTGAGGATGGTTGAAGGGATGGATGGCTGAAGGGATGTATGGCTGAGGATGGCTGAAGTGGTATGGCTGAGGATGGGTGAAGGTATGTATGGCTGAGGATGGCTGAAGGTATGTATGGCTGAGGATGGCTGAAGGGATGGATGGCTGAAGGTATGTATGGCTGAAGGGATGGATGGATGAAGGTATGTATGGCTGAGGATGGGTGAATGAATGGATGGCTGAGGATGGGTGAAGGGGTGGATGGCTGAAGGGCTGGATTGCTAAGGATGGGTGGCTGAAGGGATGGATTGCTAAGGATGGGTGGCTGAAGGGATGGATTGCTAAGGATGGATGGCTGAAGGGATGGATTGCTAAGGATGGATGGCTGAAGAGATGGATTGCTAAGGATGGGTGGCTGAAGGGATGGATTGCTAAGGATGGATGGCTGAAGGGATGGATTGCTAAGGATGGATGGCTGAAGGGATGGATTGCTAAGGATGGGTGGCTGAAGGGATGGATTGCTAAGGATGGGTGGCTGAAGGGATGGATTGCTAAGGATGGGTGGCTGAAGGGATGGATTGCTAAGTATGGGTGGCTGAAGGGATGGATGGCTGAGGATGGGTGAATGGCTGAAGGGATGGATGGCTGAGGTGAATAATGTTTACTTTGGATGTCTGTTCCCTCTGTCATGCTCCCTACCCAGCTAACTAGTGCTGGGTCTCTGTGGGGGATAGCTACCTGCACTGAAGGGATGGATGGGTGAGGATGGGTGAAGGGATGGATGGATGGGTGTGGATGGGTGAAGGGATGGATGGATGGGTGTGGATGGGTGAAGGAATGGATGGATGGGTGAAGGGATGGATGGGTGAGGATGGGTGAAGGGATGGATGGATGGGTGTGGATGGGTGAAGGGATGGATGGATGGGTGTGGATGGGTGAAGGAATGGATGGATGGGTGAAGGGATGGATGGGTGAGGATGGGTGAAGGGATGGATGGATGGGTGAAGGGATGGATGGGTGAGGATGGGTTTAGGGATGGATGGATGGGTGAAGGGATGGATGGATGAGGATGGGTGAAGGGATGGATGGATGGGTGAGGATGGGTGAAGGGATGGATGGGTGAGGATGGTGAAGGGATGGATGGGTGAGGATGGGTGAAGGGATGGATGGGTGAGGATGGGTGAAGGGATGGATGGATGGGTGGGTGAGGATGGTGAAGGGATGGATGGATGGGTGAGGATGGGTGAAGGGATGGATGGATAGGAGAAGGGATGGATGGCTGAGGATAGGAGAAGGGATGGATGGGTGAGGATGGGTGAAGGGATGGATGGGTGAGGATGGGTGAAGGGATGGATGGATGGGTGTGGATGGGTGAAGGGATGGATGGATGGGTGTGGATGGGTGAAGGGATGGATGGATGGGTGAAGGGATGGATGGGTGAGGATGGGTAAAGGATGGGTGAAGGGATGGATGGGTGAGGATGGGTGAAGGGATGGATGGATGGGTGAGGATGGGTGAAGGGATGGGTGAAGGGATGGATGGGTGAAGGGATGGATGGATGGATGGGTGAAGGGATGGATGGGTGAAGGGATGGATGGATGGGTGAGGATGGTGAAGGGATGGATGGATGGGTGAGGATGGGTGAAGGGATGGATGGCTGAGGATAGGAGAAGGGATGGATGGGTGAGGATGGGTGAAGGGATGGATGGGTGAAGGGATGGATGGATGGGTGAGGATGGGTGAAGGGATGGATGGATGGGTGTGGATGGGTGAAGGGATGGATGGATGGGTGTGGATGGGTGAAGGGATGGATGGGTGAGGATGGGTGAAGGGATGGATGGATGGGTGTGGATGGGTGAAGGGATGGATGGATGGGTGAAGGGATGGATGGATGGGTGAGGATGGGTGAAGGGATGGATGGGTGAGGATGGGTAAAGGATGGGTGAAGGGATGGATGGGTGAGGATGGGTGAAGGGATGGATGGATGGGTGAGGATGGGTGAAGGGATGGGTGAGGATGGGTGAATGGATGGATGGATGGGTGAGGATGGGTGAAGGGATGGATGGATGGGTGAGGATGGGTGAAGGGATGGATGGGTGAGGATGGGTGAAGGGATGGATGGGTGAGGATGGGTGAAGGGATGGATGGATGGGTGAGGTAAATACTGTACCTTTGCTCCATGTTTCTGCAACACCTCCATGATGTCATTGTGTGCCCTCTCAGCAGCCACGTGTAGGGGAGTCATGAAGCTGCAGCGACAAACCGCACCCACAGGTTTGAGTCCACATAGTCATGACATAAGTGGTTAGGGGATGAGGTCAGACAGAGGTTAGGTAAACAGGAAGACACTCACTCCTTGTTCTTCTCGTTGACGTTGGCACCTTTACGTAACAGCAGCTCTGTGACCTGCTTCCGCTTGGGGTGAGGAGAGGCCACTGAACAGTGCTGCAACACAAGAGGAGTTCATTTAACACTGTAGCCCTGTGTGGTGTGTGTAGTGTGTGTAGTGTGTGTGTCTTACCAGTGCCGTCTCGTGGGTCTGTGGGTGTTTGAAGTTGATAATCTCTAGAGCAAGGGTCTTCTTGGCCTTGGCCATGTCTGCCTCCCGCGCTGCCTGGAGCAGAGAGTGACCCTTAAACTCATCTACAGAACACACACAGGGGGCGGAGAGAAAGACGATGTCATCCAAACAGTTACACACACAACCCAAAACATTTTATTGGAGGGACAAACTATAATACCAGTGTGACCATGTTGGTATGCATGTGAGTATATTGTGTGGGCCTGTGTGACAGTGTGTGTGTTTGTGTGTCAGTGTGTGAGAGAAGATGCTGTTCTCACAGGTGAGTCTCTCTTTGAGCTCTGGGGTGGGGGCCATGTCCACAGCACTCTTCCCGTGACAGTTGACCAGGGAGGGGTCAGCCCCGTGGCTCAGCAGCAGAGAACACACCTCCACGCGGTTCTTCGAGGCAGCTTCGTGGAGAGGGGTGAACTGCCACAGGTCCATGGCATTAACACACGCTCCGTGCTACAGGAAACAGAGAGGGGTGTTAGACACAATCGATATTGTAAAGGAAAGAAAGTGGCAGGTAGGTGAAAATGTTTTTTTGAAACTAGTCCAATAAGAGCAAAGATTTCGCTGAACTTTTCATTGAGGCGTTACGACTCAGGTGTTACCGCAGCACTCACGTGATATCTGACATCAAACATCAGGTGAGTGATGAGGACTTCCCGTAGACTAGCCAGTCAGTCTTGAGACCAACTCAGACAAGAAGTGAAAAAAGTCTGAGTGTTCTGTCAAAGGAACCCAGATAGGTTTTTCAGACAGTGACAGAGCTGCTACGAATCCCTCTGAAAACACCTGATAAAATAACGTCTTTCTCAGGACCCACTATACAAGAGCTATTCAACTCTGACCCTACGAGGTCCGGAGCCTGCTGGTTTCCTGTTCAACCTGATTATGAGGGCTAAAATCAGTCCCTGGTTTGAGGGGAACAATGGAGAAAATAAAGCCGTGGAACTGGCTTCGTGGTCCAGAGTTTAATTTGAGGGCTCTATAGCCTCTGAGCTAAAGGATTCACACTTTCATAATATATGCCATTTAACAGAGGCTTTTATCCAAAGCAACTTACAGTCATGCGTGCATACATTTTAAGTATGGGTGGTCCCAGGAACCAAACCCACTGTCCTGGCGTTGCTAGCATCATGCTCTACCAACTGAGTTCCACAGCCACACCATAACAAGCATGCCAGGACACACACAAAGCAGCAGAGGTGAGTAGAAATGCTGCATTTCTTACCTTCAGCAGCAGCTCTGTCACTTCGTAGTGACCATATGAACAGGCATTATGGAGAGGAACCAGACCCCTGAGGGTGAGAGGCACACATAGACAACATTCATTCACATACGAAACAGACTTTGTATATCTGTGTAATGAACAGCTCAGTTAGTTAGGTAAGGAGGTCAATGAAGTGTGAACATTGGGGGGGACACGACACATGGCAAACAACAAACACACTTACCCTTTGTCCTTTGCATGTACGTCGGCACCGTGCTGTAGTAGGAGCTGGACTATTCTGACCCGGTTGTACCCTGCAGCCAGGTGGAGAGGGGTGGACTACAGAGGAGAAGAGAGAGAGAGAATAATCAGAATAAGACAAGGAAATCTGAGACGGCACTTTCTACCTAACAAAACACCCCCTACTGGGCAAGAGCAGGAGGTGGATGCCCATGACCACACCTATAGCGCGTTAGCACCGCTCCTCAGTGGTAGCCTATATATGAGTGTGTGTCTCTGGGGAGAGAGGTTGATGGGAGATCCCAGAGAGGGAGGAATGGACTCAGGAGGATGGAACGTTTACCAGGAGGTGGTTCACTGAAACAGAACTACAATGAGCTCAGAACCAGAATCAGCAATACAAAGAGCTGATCTGGAAGGAAAATATCATTGTGATCATTATAGTTAACACTTCAGGGGAAACCCCAGTGGGCTAGCCTTGGCTATATGACTGCACTGCTTACATATCCTTTCACATCTACTCGCTTGTCTTTTGTTATTGTCTTCCAGATGGAGGCTGTGTGTGTGTGTGGTATAACCTAAGTTATGTTAATCTCATCTCACAGACTCTGTCTTCCCACTGAATAGTCAAATAGCGTACATCACCTCATTTAAAATAATTAGTGCAATTAGGGAACTGCCAACTCAAGCTGGACCAAAAATGTGAATCAATGGCTTCCCTCGTAGCAGCCATGTGAAAGCCTCTCTCAGCTGTTTCTGCTTTGAGCAGAGTGCTCGACACATTAGTCAACAGTCAAGTAGTGAAGCGCTAGAACAATGGCTGCTGCCAATACAACACAGGAAATTGGTGCTTTGGTGCCAGTTTGTTGGGCTGTCCTACAACTGTGATTCTGGAAAATCATGAAATGTAGCTTGCTACGTTTGTTGTGAAGAGGCAGTGACTGATTTCGAGCAAACGCAGACAAAACAACAAACCTAAGGAGGAGCTGAAAAGAAAAGGAAGCATCATGTAAGAGACAGCAGCAGTGGAGTTCTATCAACAGAACACACAGATGACTAGTGGAGCATCACTGTAACTCAGAGACAGCAGCAGTGGAGTTCTATCAACAGAACACACAGATGACTAGTGGAGCATCACTGTAACTCAGAGACAGCAGCAGTGGAGTTCTATCAACAGAACACACAGATGACTAGTGGAGCATCACTGTAACTCAGAGACAGGAGCAGTGGAGTTCTATCAACAGAACACACAGATGACTAGTGGAGCATCACTGTAACTCAGAGACAGCAGCAGTGGAGTTCTATCAACAGAACACACAGATGACTAGTGGAGCATCACTGTAACTCAGAGACAGGAGCAGTGGAGTTCTATCAACAGAACACACAGATGACTAGTGGAGCATCACTGTAACTCAGAGACAGCAGCAGTGGAGTTCTATCAACAGAACACACAGATGACTAGTGGAGCATCACTGTAACTCAGAGACAGCAGCAGTGGAGTTCTATCAACAGAACACACAGATGACTAGTGGAGCATCACTGTAACTCAGAGACAGCAGCAGTGGAGTTATATCAACAGAACACACAGATGACTAGTGGAGCATCACTGTAACTCAGAGACAGGAGCAGTGGAGTTCTATCAACAGAACACACAGATGACTAGTGGAGCATCACTGTAACTCAGAGACAGCAGCAGTGGAGTTCTATCAACAGAACACACAGATGACTAGTGGAGCATCACTGTAACTCAGAGACAGCAGCAGTGGAGTTCTATCAACAGAACACACAGATGACTAGTGGAGCATCACTGTAACTCAGAGACAGGAGCAGTGGAGTTCTATCAACAGAACACACAGATGACTAGTGGAGCATCACTGTAACTCAGAGACAGGAGCAGTGGAGTTCTATCAACAGAACACACAGATGACTAGTGGAGCATCACTGTAACTCAGAGACAGCAGCAGTGGAGTTCTATCAACAGAACACACAGATGACTAGTGGAGCATCACTGTAACTCAGAGACAGGAGCAGTGGAGTTCTATCAACAGAACACACAGATGACTAGTGGAGCATCACTGTAACTCAGAGACAGGAGTTCGTCTAGCGACCGTGTGTTGAGTGGGTATCAGAGACTAAATCAAATTGTCACAGCCAGACAGTGAATAAAGAGGTAGCACGAAAAAGGCTGGACCTCAGCCCCTTTCAGATGTACTTTCTAGGTGAGGAAAAAGTATGTGACTGGAGAATAGTGAACAAAATAACGAGACAAAAGTGCCAATGAAGAGTGCACAACAAAGATTTTCCTGCTTTCCACTGATTACACAATTAATAAGGAACTGTGTAAATTGTCCACCCATAGATAATTTACAACTCTTATTTGGTCTGGACAATAGTACCAAAATGCAAAAAAGCTTTCGTAACATGCACATTATAATTACAACAGCAAAAGTAGACAATGACCCAAGTCCAAAACAAGGATAAAAGGTGTGACAAGCTACAGGATGGCAGGGTGAGGTCATAGTATGGCATTACAGGAGCAGATGCAGACAGGGGAAGTATGTTGGCCCCGGTAATAAGCAGGCAATAAGGTGAAATCAGGAACACCTACAGAAGAGGGCTCGTATCCCAGTGTTCTTTATCCTGACCCAAACTCCCCTCCACCCCAAATCATAACCGTAACCCAGGAAGCAATGGGAGGTTTGGTGGGTGGATGAAATGTGACCAACAAGAAGGCCAAGGTCCCAAAATGTGCACAAGGAGTCAGCTAAACTGAAAAAAAAAATGATAAACCAAAATCCCCCAGAAAAGTAATCAAAAGGAGTGCATCAATCTTAGAGCTGTTTGAAAATAACTTACCAGCATTTTTTGAGATGTCGACTGATTGACAATGTCGCCAGAACAAAAACAAGGAACACAAAAACACAAAAATGATAGCATCATGTCGGTATTCCAAGCTAGAAGAAGTCATTGCAGATTTCAATCTAAAATGTCAAATTCAATTGAGCAGGTGTATTTTATTTGAGGTGTTTCTAATCATTTGAATAAGTTGTTGGGAACAGAACAGCGCGTCTGCACTAGAACCTTTCGAGACAGAAGGTCAGGTGAGAGGTGCAGGACACTGACATTAGCAACCATAACATTTCTATGACATTTGAGCAATATCAGGAGGAAGACGACACGGTTGTTGATCATTCAGTCTCCCCTTTTCCACTCGGTCCAGCCCATTTGGGCAGTGGGAAGGTTGGGCCTGGCATCCGGGCACCAGACAGCCCTGTTCTGTTCTACCCCCAAATAGATAACCTAGGCTACGTGAGCCGGACGGGCCAGGGGGGCTGGGATGGGACGGGGGAAAGGGGGCTGGGACAGGGGGCTGGGACATGGTGCTGGGACGGGGGACAAGAGGCTGGGACAGGGGCTTGGACGGAGGACGGGAGGCTGGGACGGGGGGCTGGGACAGGGGCTGGGACGGGGGCTGGGACAGGGGGCTTGGACGGAGGACGGGAGGCTGGGATGGGGGCTTGGACGGAGGACGGGAGGCTGGGACGGGGGCTTGGACGGAGGACGGGAGGCTGGGACGGGGGCTTGGACGGAGGACGGGAGGCTGGGACGGGGGGCTTGGACGAAGGACGGGGAGCTGGGACAGGGGGCTTGGACGGAGGACGGGAGGCTGGGACGGGGGGCTGGGACAGGGGGCTTGGACGGAGGACGGGAGGCTGGGACGGGGGCTGGGACAGGGGGCTTGGACGGAGGACGGGGGGCTGGGACGCGGGGCTTGGACGGAGGACGGGGGGCTGGGACGCGGGGCTTGGACGGAGGACGGGAGGCTGGGACGGGGGACAGGAAGGATGAATCCTTCCAGTCCCATCCCTGTCAAACGTGGCAAAGCAGAGCTGTTGTATGTTAGTAATCATAGGATGCAACACTAGACCTCTCTTCAACATGACAGCTGTGAATCATACGTATTAATATGCCCTTTACCAGACGCTTACAGTCATTTTGTGGATCTCAGTACAAAACTGCTATAGAACAACACAAGCCATTGTAGAACCTCAGAACTGGAAACCAGTATCATGCACGTCCTTATTTTACAAGGGAAAGAAGTCAGCTATTATATGAAAGCCTGATAACAAAACAGCTATCTACAAAATAAACTGACTGAAATTCACCCAAAACACAGTTTATGATGTGAGTATTTTACATGCATCCCATACCACTGTCTTGACCAGAGACTAGACTATTTATCCCAGTAACAACATGCCATTAATCTATAACGTGTTGGTAGGATTCACACACCATGCTGACAGAATGCTTTCTTTCACTCTGTTTCGTCTGCACTAAAAGCTGCATTTTTCACGAACAGTTTTCCCTTGTCTGCCAGTTTGTTTTTATTGGGTTGTGTGTCTCGCCCCAGGAACATTACAAATGCAATGCAGCACAGGGCTGCATCGCCATGGCGACACAGCTGTAGCTGAGGTTGGGCTCAATCGCTTAGGCTCCGCCCATCAATCTGTCACCCGAGGGGCGGGAGGAAAGGAGAGGGGGAGGAGGGGGAGTCAGCCTAGTGAGAGATAGAGCATCCCACCGGCTTTATATCCAATCACTACTGCGAAATAAACAATAACAAACCCTGTTAAAAATAACTAGGTACTGGTCCCTCTCGCTCCCTTTGCAATCACTAACATAGCTCATGGACAAGACAGGGTAATGATCCATCTGCTTTCAGACACAAAGCTTCTCTCTGTTAAACAACGGACCAGAAATGATTACAAACCGGCTTCCATTTAGAGTGTCTAGTCCACTACCACAGTCCACTCAATACCCTCTCCCTTCCTCAAATAATGTACTGCCCCTACGGATATTAAGGACCGTTTGAATTCGGAACATGATGTACTGAAGTGATACAGATAGTTAGAGGAACTGCTGGAGCATATTGTCTCGGAGGCCCCACTGTGATAACACAGAGCATTTCCATTTTAAAACCGAATCTTAAGTGTTTGAAGGGGACATCTGTGATGGTATAAAAGCACTGTTCCATTTCCCAGTAGACCTGGAGAAAGAAATAAAGAGAGAGCGCGAGAGAAAATGGATGTGGCAGGATGACCTTTTGTCTCCCAGCCCTTGGGGATGGGTACTGTAGTGAGTCAGGGAGAGAAGAGAGATTTTCAAGTTTGAACCTTTCCTAATCTTGATTTTTTTTTTTTGAACTCACTTATAAACGTGACCTGTGGAATGCAGATGGAATTGGCAGCACCAGTGGCGCTCAGATAATACATTGGATGGCACATGGTTATATCTGTGTCATTGTTTCACGTCCAGTACGCTCAGCTAGTTGTTTTTTGTCAGTTGAGGGGTGCACATCACGAGCAAAAGAATTAGCATTATTTTACTTTGCATGTGAGAACCACTAGCACAGGCAAGTCTGATAAGGCTCAGCTGAACCACAGCCTCTGCCGTAGAAAAAAAAAGAGCTTTCTGTCCATGGTTGCACCTTTACAATGCAGAAAACCACCCGTCTCAAGCTCAGTTCAAAACAAAAAACCTATTTTACTGGAGCTAACCTCTCTACAGCACAGGGTCACAAAGAGCTTCACAGAGGGAAGAGGAGAGGAGGGACTGGGGTGAGAAGAGAGGGAGGGGTGAGAGGAGGGCGGGGGTGGGAGGGGAGAAGAGGGACTGGGGTGAGCGGGGAGAAGAGGGACTGGGGTGAGCGGGGAGAAGAGGGACTGGGGTGAGCGGGGAGAAGAGGGACTGGGGTGAGCGGGGAGAAGAGGGACTGGGGTGAGCGGGGAGAAGAGGGACTGGGGTGAGCGGGGAGAAGAGGGACTGGAGTGAGCGGGGAGAAGAGGGACTGGGGTGAGCGGGGAGAAGAGGGACTGGGGTGAGCGGGGAGAAGAGGGACTGGGGTGAGCGGGGAGAAGAGGGACTGGGGTGAGCGGGGAGAAGAGGGACTGGGGTGAGCGGGGAGAAGAGGGACTGGGGTGAGCGGGGAGAAGAGGGACTGGGGTGAGCGGGGAGAAGAGGGACTGGGGTGAGCGGGGAGAAGAGGGACTGGGGTGAGCGGGGAGAAGAGGGACTGGGGTGAGCGGGGAGAAGATGGACTGGGGTGAGCGGGGAGAAGAGGGACTGGAGTGAGCGGGGAGAAGAGGGACTGGGGTGAGCGGGGAGAAGAGGGACTGGGGTGAGCGGGGAGAAGAGGGACTGGGGTGAGCGGGGAAAAGAGGGACTGGGGTGAGCGGGGAGAAGAGGGACTGGGGTGAGCGGGGAGAAGAGGGACTGGGGTGAGCGGGGAGAAGAGGGACTGGGGTGAGCGGGGAGAAGAGGGACTGGGGTGAGCGGGGAGAAGAGGGACTGGGGTGAGCGGGGAGAAGAGGGACTGGGTGAGCGGGAGAAGAGGGACTGGGGTGAGCGGGGAGAAGAGGGACTGGGGTGAGCGGGAGAAGAGGGACTGGGGTGAGCGGGGAGAAGAGGGACTGGGGTGAGCGGGGAGAAGAGGGACTGGGGTGAGCGGGGAGAAGAGGGACTGGGGTGAGCGGGGAGAAGAGGGACTGGGGTGAGCGGGGAGAAGAGGGACTGGGGTGAGCGGGGAGAAGAGGGACTGGGGTGAGCGGGGAGAAGAGGGACTGGAGTGAGCGGGGAGAAGAGGGACTGGGGTGAGCGGGGAGAAGAGGGACTGGGGTGAGCGGGGAGAAGAGGGACTGGGGTGAGCGGGGAGAAGAGGGACTGGGGTGAGCGGGGAGAAGAGGGACTGGGGTGAGCGGGGAGAAGAGGGACTGGGGTGAGCGGGGAGAAGAGGGACTGGGGTGAGCGGGGAGAAGAGGGACTGGGGTGAGCGGGGAGAAGAGGGACTGGGGTGAGCGGGGAAAAGAGGGACTGGGGTGAGCGGGGAGAAGAGGGACTGGGGTGAGCGGGGAGAAGAGGGACTGGGGTGAGCGGGGAGAAGAGGGACTGGGGTGAGCGGGGAGAAGAGGGACTGGGGTGAGCGGGGAGAAGAGGGACTGGGGTGAGCGGGGAGAAGAGGGACTGGAGTGAGCGGGGAGAAGAGGGACTGGGGTGAGCGGGGAGAAGAGGGACTGGGGTGAGCGGGAGAAGAGGGACTGGGGTGAGCGGGGAGAAGAGGGACTGGGGTGAGCGGGGAGAAGAGGGACTGGGGTGAGCGGGGAGAAGAGGGACTGGGGTGAGCGGGAGAAGAGGGACTGGGGTGAGCGGGGAGAAGAGGGACTGGGGTGAGCGGGGAGAAGAGGGACTGGGGTGAGCGGGGAGAAGAGGGACTGGAGTGAGCGGGGAGAAGAGGGACTGGGGTGAGCGGGGAGAAGAGGGACTGGGGTGAGCGGGGAGAAGAGGGACTGGGGTGAGCGGGGAGAAGAGGGACTGGAGTGAGCGGGGAGAAGAGGGACTGGGGTGAGCGGATGGGAGGATGGAGGGGAGAGGGACTGGGGTGAGCGGAGAGAGGAGGGGAGGACGGGGGTGAGAGGAGAGATGAGGGGGTCAGAGAGGAGAGGGTGAGAGGGGAGGGACTGGGGTTGAAGGAAAGCTCTGACTACATACTTTGATATTACTTTCATCAGTAAGCACCTAGCAGCTCCATTCCTTTTACTCTCCTTTCACAGAATTGTAACCTGTAACCATGCCAACAGTGACTGGTAAGTCGTTGCCATGGCAGCAGTGCATGCTATAACTACCATGAATACGGTACAGTTGGAGGTTTGGCCGTGGCACTGTGCTTTCCTGAGTGAACCTCTCTCTCCATTCATATAACCATGCATCATTAGGCTTAACCCCAGGGAGGGAGGACACCACCTGCCTGGGAGGGACACTGTCTTTATGTCCTGGATAGAGTAAACAGCCTAGTCCGAGGGGAGGCAGGTGAACACAAACGTTGGTCAAACAGAGAGAAAGAGAGAGCGAACACAAACGTTGGTCAAACAGAGAGAAAGAGAGAGCGAACACAAACGTTGGTCAAACAGAGAGAAAGAGAGAGCGAACACAAACGTTGGTCAAACAGAGAGAAAGAGAGAGCGAACACAAACGTTGGTCAAACAGAGAGAAAGAGAGAGCAAACACAAACGTTGGTCAAACAGAGAAAGAGAGAGCGAACACAAACGTTGGTCAAACAGAGAGAAAGAGAGAGCGAAAACAAACGTTGGTCAAACAGAGAGAAAGAGAGAGCGAACACAAACGTTGGTCAAACAGAGAGAAAGAGAGAGCGAACACAAACGTTGGCCAAACAGAGAGAAAGAGAGAGCGAAAACAAACGTTGGTCAAAATTCCACGGAACAGTTGGATGTGCTTTGGTAGTACCCAACTTGCTAACAACCATCAGGTCCTAATGGCCTGGTAGTCAGGGTTCTAGTGTGCCTCTACCACTGGCATTGATGCCAAATGCAATTGAAAATCCCATCAAACAAAACAGTATCATGCTTTTAAAACTCAACGTGATGCTCAGTTTGAAGAAAGAAGTTCAACAGCAGGTTTGTCATTGTGGATTATGTTTCAAACGAAATGGACAGAGCTTTCTAAGGTGATGATTTATTCAAAACAACCATATGCATAGGGTTATGAGATAAAGCCCCAAAAATAACCTGAATTAAAATGAGGATTGTGCCATTATACCATAAATAGCCTACTGCATATTACGCATGGCAAAAAAACTAAACTGATTTAAGATACTTTTGGTACATAATTGGTCTAGACTATACTCCAAAATGAAACAAATTTGAGTCACTGCCATTGAGTGTGGACTGTATTATTATGCATACTGGATGGACTGGTTATCTTATCTGTCCACGAGACTGGGAGAGAACGTAGTAAAGCCCTAGGCCATGCAGTTGGTTCATCGATCGTGCAGGGCGATTTTAAATAGCCTAGTAAAAAGGAATTGATTATATTTTCATAATGAATTGGATGACACAACATTTAGCTATACACAATATCTAACAACCATGTGCGTCCATCTCCTTCTCGCTCCGTTTCATTCCTTTCTCCGGCGCGCATAGGGGCTGTTAACAGTTTAATGAAATATGTTTCGTTGCGAAAACACGTTAGTATCTCTGTTCCCGAACAGATTGTACTTTGAGTCCCAAATGAAGCACCATTAGAAAGGAGTTCCTAATGTTTTGTATAGTCCTTTATATACTTGCTATGGACTGTGTTCTTCTGCCTTCTACATAGTAAAGGCTACATACACCTCTACTGTGCTGCTGTGTTTCTCAACCATTATAGTTCATTGTCTTGATTGTTGTCTGTTTTCAGTCGCCACGACTAATCCACCTTGGTACCTAGGCCTATATATACACTACCGTTCAAAAGTTTGGGGTCCCTTAGAAATGACAGATTTTTAATACAATATCTACATTGGCGTACAGAGGCCCATGATCAGCAACCATCACTCCTGTGTTCCAATGGCACGTTGTGATAGCTAATCCAAGTTTATAATTTTTAAAGGCTAGTGGTTACAGTAGCCTAGTGGTTACAGCGTTGAACTAGTAACCGGAAGGTTGCAAGTTCAAACCCCCGAGCTGACAAGGTACAAATCTGTCGTTCTGCCCCTGAACAGGCAGTTAACCCACTGTTCCCAGGCCGTCATTGTAAATAAGAATTTGTTCTTAACTGACTAGCCTGGTTAAATAAAGGTAAAAAAATGAATACAATTAGAATACCCTTTTGCAATTATGTTAGCACAGCTGAAAACTGTTGTTTTGATTAAAGAAGCAATAAAACTGGCCTTTAGACGAGTTGAGTATCTGGAGAATCAGCATTTGTGGGTTCGATTACAGGCTCAAAATGGCCAGAAACAAAGACCTTTCTTCTGAAACTCGTCAGTCTATTCTAATTCTGAGAAATTAAGACTATTCCATGCGAGAAATTGCCAAGAAACCGAAGATCTCGTACAACGCTGTGTACTACTCCCTTCACAGAACAGCGCAAACTGGCCCTAACCAGAATAGAAAGAGGAGTGGGAGGCCCCGGAGTACAACTGAGCAAGAGGACAAGCACATTAAAGTGATAAACTTGGATTAGGGAACACATGAGTGATGGTTGCTGATAATGGGCCTCCAATATATATATACACACACACACACACACACACACACACACACACACACACACACACACACACACACACACACAGTTGAAGTCGGAAGTTTACATACACTTAGGTTGGAGTCATCAAAACTTGTTTTTAAACCACTCCAAAAAGTTTGTGTTAACAAACTATACTTTTGGCAAGTCGGTTAGGACATCTACATTGTGCATGACACAAGTAATTTTTCCAATAATTGTTTACAGACAGATTATTTCACTTAAAATTCACTGTATCACCATAGTCTGGCATTTTTATGGCGGTTTTGGAGCAGTGGCTTCTTCCTTTCTGAGCGGCCTTTCAGGTTATGTCGATATAGGACTCGTTTTACTGTGGATATAGATACTTTTGTACCGGTTTCCTCCAGCATCTTCACAAGGTTCTTTGCTGCTGTTCTGGGATTGATTTGCACTTTTCACACCAAAGTACGTTCATCTCGAGAAGACAGAACGCACCTACTTCCTGAGCGGTATGACGGCTATGTGGTCCCATGGTGTTTATTCTTGCGTACTATTGTTTGTACAGATGAATGTGGTACCTTCAGGCTTTTGGAAATTGCTCCCAAGGATGAATCAGACTTGTGGAGGTCTACCATTTGTTTTCTGAAGTCTTGGCTGATTTATTTGGATTTTCCCATGATGTCAAGCAAAGAGGCACTGAGTTTGAAGGTAGGCCTTGAAATACATCCACAGGTACACCTCCAATTGACTCAAATTATGTCAATTAACCTATCAGAAGCTTCTAAAGCCATGACATAATTTTCTAGAATTTTCCAATCTGTTTAAAGGCACAGTCAACTTAGTGTATGTATGTAAACTTTTGACCCACTGGAATTGTGATACATTGAGTTACATATATATTCAGAAAACATCAACATAATATAACTACATTAAAACGGTCAGTTTTCCCATTGTAAACCGACAGAGACATTCTAACCATGGGCGAAGGTAGTCTTCCCACACCAAGACAGAGCTTTTGATCTGGAAATATGATTAACATTTAAACAAGGGTCTTTGATGACGGCTACAGAGCGACTCCCTAATCCTTAGGTCTTTGATGTTGTAATTAGCTGTGCCAGACGCTACTTCTCTGCCACCTTTTATTCCCATTACTGCTGGACTCAGAAGACACAGCCAGGAAGTAGTCGGAGAGAGCTGAGCAGGCAGTCTAAAGTCGCTACAAAATCATATGATCAAAACATGGATCGAGAGCATTTCAGAAACAAAGCTCTAGAAATCACATCCGCCTGCGGAGCAGCTGCTCTTTAGAATCTTGAGGAGGCTTGATGACATCAGTGCCTGATTTGAACCACACAAATGTCAAAAGAATTTCAGAATCCCCAAGTAGAAAACATTCAAAGTTGCTAGTGTGTATTGAGTTGAAAATAACACTTTCAGCTTTGGCCGCAAGACTATTCCCAGTCCAATTCTAACACTCACACCATCTATATATAATCTTTATGTTTACACCATAAATATGTCAAGTAAATATTACCACAACAGGAAAATCAGAGCCTACCTGTGCTGATGTGATAGCAGAGTGGAAGTGGTAATTATTGTGATAAAATGTTAATAGGAAAATGTATGTTCAGTGAGTCGGAGGCTAACAGGCAGTCTGTACAAAGCACACAGAGAGAACTGGGAAGTGCATAGTTTCCCCCTGGTACAGAGTGTACTAATTGGAAACTATATGGCTGGAAAAATCAGCTCAGTAAAATAAGATGGACTTTATTTATCAGTAAGTGGTGATACCAACTATCTATGAACCACAACAAAAACAACCCTCCATTTACTTGCCTGACTGCTTTCGCAGACGGTTGAAATGAGTCAAAACACTCCATATTAACGACCCCGTCTCAGGGAGGACATGCAGTACACATACCACTACATTAGCACTCTACCACATCCCTTCTTTCTTACAGAACGTACGAACCAGGAATAAAGAAAAAGGGGAAACATTTAGAAAAATAAAGGAAAATAGGTAAAGGTCAATTGTGGCTCAGTGAAACATTTGAGGTTTCACTGAATTGTAGTTGGTTTACTATTCTTGTGAGGTCTTCTGGTACTCACAAGTATTGTAAAACGTGTCCACACACACCTTTCAGCTTTGATGTGAATTACGGGCAGAAGTATTGATCCTCGGCTGGTGGTTTTGTATTCTTACTCCCTCCACAGGTATTGATGGTGGTTGTCAAACATGACGGTAAAACCGGTGACATTCCATTCTACACGGTAAAACCGGTGACATTCCATTCTACACAGTAAAACCAGTGACATTCCAATCTACACGGTAAAACCGGTGACATTCCATTCTACACGGTAAAACCAGTGACATTCCAATCTACACGGTAAAACCGGTGACATTCCAATCTACACGGTAAAACTGGTGACATTCCAATCTACACGGTAAAACCGGTGACATTCCAATCTACACGGTAAAACCGGTGACATTCCAATCTACAAGGTAAAACCGGTGGCATTCCAATCTACACGGTAAAACCGGTGACATTCCAATCTACAAGGTAAAACCGGTGACATTCCAATCTACACGGTAAAACCGGTGACATTCCAATCTACACGGTAAAACCGGTGACATTCCAATCTACACGGTAAAACCGGTGACATTCCAATCTACAAGGTAAAACCGGTGACTTTCCAATCTACACGGTAAAACCGGTGACATTCCAATCTACACGGTAAAACTGGTGACATTCCAATCTACACGGTAAAACCGGTGACATTCCAATCTACACGGTAAAACCGGTGACATTCCAATCTACACAGTAAAACCAGTGACATTCCAATCTACACGGTAAAACTGGTGACATTCCAATCTACACAGTAAAACAGCTATCAACATAAAGCCACAATTCCTATTATAAATGCATACACTTAGGTGGAGGGGTGTCCTCCCCAGTGGTTAGAGCTAATTAAAAAAAGAATTAGTTGTATGTAAGGGCTCCCTCCGCATGGTATACATCGTCCAACGAAATGCCTACTTGCAGGTTCTTTCTCGACAATGCAACAATAACAAATGGTAAAAGAGGAGTGGAGGGATTCCCTACACCAATGAATGACCCTTAATTACCCAGGCAGTCACCAGCTAATTATGACTATTATAGGTCAAATAGGGGGTGCTTATATTTGTCCTGTTTCACACATGTACACATGTGTAACCTGTACAATGTGTGGTGAAATGGAAATGTGTTTTTTGCATATCCCACTCCCCCTGAGACACCCCTGGAGAGTGGGGTCATAGCATGGGATCAGCCATTATTGACGGCAACCCGGGAGCGATCCCCCTAGTTGGCTCGAGGATTCAAACTAGCAACCTTTTGGTTACTGGCCCAAAGCTCTAACCGCTTTACCTGCCGCCCTCGCTAGGCTGCATGCCCCGCTAGGCTGCATGACCCGCTAGCCTGCATGCCCCGCTAGGCTGCATGCCCCGCTAGGCTGCATGCCCCGCTAGGCTGCATGCCCCGCTAGGCTGCATGCCCCGCTAGGCTGCATGACCCGCTAGGCTGCATGCCCCGCTAGGCTGTATGACCCACTAGGGTAACGGATGAAGCATAAGTGCCATCAGAGAAATGACAATCTGACAAACATATTTTATAGGACAGCGTACACCAGTTGATTAACTGACTGAATCAGTAACAAGAGCCTGTGTGCCTGCGTAGTCCAGCTGGTGTCACGCAGAGACATGCAGAGATCCTCATTCAGTGATTCATCCATCCATCTAAATTCTAAAGCCCACTTAACCAAAGCATTTCTTCTAGACGCTCTCTCTATCATTCCCCCTGCGGTACAATATGCGGAGGAGGATGTCACTTCAAAGGCAGCCCCAGAATACAGAGGGTGTGATGGTTATGACAAGCCCCGGGGCATCATTTCTAACCGTTGCATAAATTACACACTAAATATCCACGTGCGCCATTTCTGAAAAGGTCGCACGTACAAAAATATATATATATGTATTTTTTAACTTGGCACACGCCATACATATATATATGCATGTTCCCTGTTACAAATCAGCCCCATCCTGAAGCTAGGCAGTTCTAAAGGAAACAGCAGACTTGATTAAATGTCTTTGTAAAATGTCACTTTTGCAGTGACACTTGTTGTAGGCCTATGATATCTGACACAAAAAGATTATGAAAGAACAACATTTGAAAATTGATGTGGACATGTAAACCGATAGTTGGAATTTAAAAAAGGGCCTAATGTTTTGCATTCACTTTTCCTCAAACCTATACGCTGCACTGCCTGAATTCTAAAATATTGTCTAGTTACCGTGGTAGCCATACACACTTCAAGGCAAAAGATCAAAAGTCGGTTCACCTGTTAAATTCTACTGTGTTATAAACCACGCTCCCTATCTTATTCATAGAACAAATTACTTGAAATAGCCTATCTAATAAGCCCAATTAAATGAGGTGATGCATATGGTAATTTGTTGTAGGCTATGGCTACTTAGGGAATATGAACCAATCACGGCCAGAAAAGGTGAATAATTTATTCTGCAATGGTTATAGAACCGATGGATTCTGTATAAATGCAATAGTCTACCCCCAAAAATTGAAAATGCAGTATTCAGACAGAAGTAACCTCCAACCGTCTGTTCCCCGGTAATAAACTGTGCTCCAGATCAGAAGGTAGAGAGCAAAATACTTGAAATAGCTTATCTATTTACGACTGTGAAATGGGTCCAATTAAATGAGAGCGGGGACTAATGGTATACTTGTTGTAGGCCTATGCTACCTCGGGAGTACGAAACCATTACAGAAAAGGTGAGGAATGTATTATGCAGAGATCATGAAAATGAACTAAATAATATCCTAGGAAATAGAAGCCTATTTCATTTTTTTTTAAATGCAAAGATAAGAGAAAAAATCTATTTAGTTTCTCACTAACGGCAAATAATTGCATCTGGTTATTATCCTGTTTATTGTTATGAATAAACGTGTCCATCATATACCCCATTTGCCCAAAATACTAATCTACTTGCCTTCTTGCAATGCAATATGTCACCTACTAGAAACTGTACGTATGGTCTAAAGTTTGTGAGAAATTGAGCACATTTTCATGTCATTTTCACAAACTTTTGCGTGAAGAATGACGCACGCATGTTTTGGGGTCTATTTTGTAGGTACAAATGGTTTATAAATGAAGGTCTCTGATGGTTATGGGCTCCCGAGTGGGGCACTGCATCTCAGTGCAAGAGGCGTCACTAGAGTCCCTGGTTCGAATCCAGGCTGTATCACATCCGGCCGTGATTGTGCGCCGCCCTATGGGACTCACAAGTGGCTCAGCGTCGTCCGGGTTTGGCTGTCATTGTAAATAAGAATTGGTTCTTAACTGACTTGCCTAGTTAAATAATGGTTAAATAATGTTTTTTTAATAAAAAAGTAAAATATTACAAGCCCTGATGTTCATGACGGTTATGAAAATCCCTGATGTTCATGACGGTTATGAAAATCCCTGATGGTCATGACGGTTATGAAAAGCCCTGATGGTCATGACGGTTATGAAACGCCCTGATGTTCATGACAGTTATGAAACGCCCTGATGTTCATGACGGTTATAAAAAGCCCTGATGGTCATGAGGGTTATGAAAAGCCCTGATGGTCATGACGGTTATGAAAAGCCCTGATTTTCATGACGGTTATGAAAAGCCACGATGGTCATGACGGTTATGAAAAGCCCTGATGTTCATGACGGTTATGAAAAGCCACGATGGTCATGACAGTTATGAAAAGCCACGATGGTCATGACGGTTATGAAAAGCCACGATGGTCATGACGGTTATGAAAAGCCCTGATGGTCATGACGGTTATGAAAAGCCACGATGTTCATGACGGTTATGAAAAGCCACGATGGTCATGACGGTTATGAAAAGCCACGATGGTCATGACGGTTATGAAAAGCCCTGATGGTCATGACGGTTATGAAAAGCCACGATGGTCATGACGGTTATGAAAAGCCCTGATGTTCATGACGGTTATGAAAAGCCACGATGGTCATGACGGTTATGAAAAGCCCTGATGGTCATGACGGTTATGAAAAGCCACGATGACACAGAAAAGAAGGTGAGGTTGGAGACAGGACCGGTTCATTCAGCCTCAGCGCATCCCACTTTTCCCAGGGGCCTTGAAGGGACTGGTTGGAAGCAGGTTGTTGAGGTAAATTAAGAAGCCAGTGTTCCACATTGTTACGTTACAGCCTTATTCTAAAATGGATTAAACAAAACATGTTCCTCACCAATCTACACACAATACCCCATGATAAAGCGAAAACAGGTTTTTAGAAATGTTTGCAAAGTTATAGAAAATAGAAATACCTTTTTTTTTCAATTTAAAGTTATTATTAAGTTCTTGTTTTTCAATCAACCAACAAAACACATTCCACATTCACAGATGTGACAGACTTTAAAAAATAAATACAAATAAAATAATAAAAATATAAACATAATGAAAAATTATGAAAAAATAAAAATATATCTAAAAACTTGCAGCAGCACTATCAAGGTTCTTATTAGCTATTTCCAGCCTTAGCTGAGATGATGAGCAAATAATTAGTTTTTACAGAACTTTACACAAAATGCATCTGCTCATTTCCCTAATCACCCCATTCACTCTGTCCAATTTGAAATATAGTTGAGTAGTGGAGACCAGAGTCTATCAAACTTGGGCTGTCTCTTGCGGAGGTCATAAGTGAGCTTTTCAAGAGGGAGAAAGTCAATCTGGTCAATCCACATTTTAATGTAGGAGAAGTATTAGAGGCCCACAATAGAAGAATACATTTCTTAGCAAAGTATGTAATAGTTCTAAACAAATATTCTCTGTCAGGATCAAGAACAAAGTCCTGCTGGGCATTAAGAAGATAGATACACGGGGTCATATCAAACTGTACATCTAGTATTTTCTGTGCAGCAGTATGTATGGATTGCCAAAATCTGGAAATCTCTCTACAGCTCCGAAATACATGCAAATAGGTTCCACTTTCAGAGGTACATCTTTTACAGATAGGAGAAATGTCTGTTTTCATTCTATGGAGTCTCATTGGAGTGTAATACAATTTGTACAAAAATGTGTAATTAGATTATTTCATTTTTACATTAGTAGAGGAGCAGTATACACTGTTGCAAACCTCCGCCCATAACTCATCACTGATAGTCAGACCAAGGTCCTTTTCCCAGATTATTTTCAAAGGAGTAAAGGAGGAGCCGTCTCTTCAGAAAGGGGTCTATAGATATAGGAGATTTTACCTTTAATGGATTGTGCTGTAGCAAGAAGGGTTTCAACTTCATTCAACTGAGTTCTAAACCTCCTCTTGGAAATAAATGAGGAAATGACATGTCTAATTTGAAGATAAAAAAATAAATGGGATCTTGGCACATTGAATTCACTGCAGAGCTCTTGAAAGGATTTCAGTGTAGTGGTTTTCTGATGAAATAGGTCTGAAAAGGTCCTGATTCCTAGAGTATGCCAAAGATTAAAGTTGGCATCCCTCGGGGCTTTTGGCAAGTCTGAAATGCCCAGGTATTTCTTACAGTCCCTCCACGCTAGTAGGGTGCTGTAAAGCACAAAGGTTTTTACTATGTTGCCCACTTCACTAAAGGTATTAATGAATATAATATAATTGAGCTTAGGGGCAATGAACCACAGGATTGGGCTTCTATCTGAATCCATGTGGACTCTTGTCTGTTTGTGATCCATGTTAGCATGTTGCGGATTTGGGCAGACCAGTAGTACAATTGAAGGGAGGGAAGGGCAAGACCACCCTTAGATTCAGGTTTCGATAGAGTGGAGAACTTGATCCTAGGTTTTTTATTGCCCCATATAAATTTGGTGATGCTTTGGTTACCGTAATTTCCGGACTATAAGCCGCTACTTTATTCCCACACTTTGAACCTCGCGGTTTATACAATGATGCGGCTAATTTATGGATTTTTCCCGCTTTGACAAGATTCATGCCGCCAAAAAACTGAGCACCGTCACATAATGTGACGTAAATCGAGCGCGCTCAAACTTCCCATCATTCTGATTACGGTAGTAATTTTGTCACCCTCATCATGGCAAAGACACGGAGAAATGCATATGATGCAGCTTTCAAGTTGAAGGCGATAAATCTGGCTGTTGGAAAAGGAAATAGAGCTGCTGCATGGGAGCTTGGACTTAATGAGTCGATGATAAGACGTTGGAAACAGCAGCGTGAGGAACTGACTCAGTGCAGAAAGACAACAAAAGCTTTCAGAGGGAAGAAAAGCAGATGTCCCAAAGTATTTGCAGCCACTCGACATCAGTGTAAATCGTGCATTTAAGGTGGCGCTCCTTGTTCAGTGGGAGGCTTGGATGACAAGTGGGGAGAAATCCTTCACTAAAACGGGCCGCAGGCGAAGAGCATCTTATGGTCAAGTCTGCCAGTAGGTCCTGACAGCGTGGAGCATTGTCAAAAACTCCACTATCATCAACGGGTTTCGAAAGGCTGGACTGCTGCGTGTTGAAGGGGCAGCATGAGCTCAGCGGGGTATTTGCCTCCGGATGAAAGTGACGAGAGCGACAATGAAAACGATCCAACATCAGATGAAGCAATTCTGAGGCTATTCAACTCCGACACCGAAGGAGATGACTTCAGTGGTTTCAGTGCACAGGAGGAGTAAGATAGTGACCAATGACTTTCTTGGTAGGCTACTGTTTTAATTTTTGTTACAAGCCGTGTTTCGTTAAAGCCTATTTATTTTTGTTACAAGCCGTGTTTCGTTTAAAGTCTGTGTAAAGTTAATTTGTTTCAATGTACCGGTAGGCACCTGCGGCTTATAGACATGTGCGGCTTATTTATGTACAAAATACATATTTTTTTATAATTCATAATACTTGGATTGCTCCTTATCAACTCTGCCAGAGGCTCCGCCCCCAACAAGTAGAGCAGGGGGGACAGCGAGCACCCTTGACTTGTGACCCGTCCCAACGGGAATCTGTCAGAGTTCCGTCTGTTAATAGTCACCATGGCATTTGGATGAGAGTATAGGGACTTCATCCATTTAATAAAGTTTGGGCCCATATTGAACTTTTCTAAGACTGAGAACAGAAAGCTCCACTCCATCCTGTCAAACACCTTCTCAGCATCCAGTGAAGTCAGCAGGACAGGGGTCTTCTGTGCGTTTACTTGATCAATAATATCAAGAAGACGGCGGATGTTATCAGAAGAGCACCTGTCTCTAATAATCCAGTTGGGTTCCCTTTTATTATTTTGGGAAGAAGAGTGTTTAGTCTTTCAGCGAGCAATGTGGTAATTATTTTCTAGTCGAAATCCAACAAGCTTATGGGCCCGGAAGGAGGAGCAGGATACGGGGTGGGGTCCTTGTCCTTTTTGAGCAACACTGTAATGGGAGCTGTGTGCATTGAGTCTGGGAGAACGCCGTTTTCGCAAAAATCCTCCAGCATTGGCATGAAGATAGAGCTGAGCTGGGGCCAAAAAGCTTTGTAGAACTCTGGGGAATCCATCTGGGCCTGGGGACTTATTAGGTGGCATGGAGGTAATTGCCTCCAGGATCTCCTCAGGAGTGAAGGGGGAGTTGAGATCTTCTTGGTCGGTCTCTGATAGTTTAGGTAGCGAGATTCCCTCTAGGAAGTAGTGGAGTTCTGCCTCTGTGTGTTTTCTCTCAGAGGTATATAGTTTGCAGTAAAAATCATGAAAAGTTAAATTGATCTTTTTTTGGTCATATGTGACCCTGTCCTCTGCTGTTCGGAAAGCGGTGATTGTACGCTCTGACTGCTCTTTTTTAAAATTGGTAAGCAAGCAATCTACTAGGCCTATTGCTATACTCATGGTATTTCTGTTTAGTAAAGAAAACATATTTTTTTATCTCCAGAGTATAGTCCAAATTCAGTTTGGCTTTGGCTGCTTTAAGTTGAATCCAGGAGGTGCTGTCTGGGGATTGTTTATGTACTTTTTCACAGCGTTCCAGCTCCCCCTCAAGATCTAGCCTGTGTGCTTCCATTGCTTTTTTCTTAGAGGACATATGCAATTAGATGACCTCTTAGTGTGGCTTTAGCAGAGTCCCACATTGTGGCCGGAGAAACAGGAGAATCTTTGTTGTCTTGTGTGTTGTTGTCTATCCATGTAGTTACCAATGTATGGAAAGCTTCGTTTGATAACATGGAGGTGTTGAATTTCCAGCTCTTTGACCTCGGAATGTTTTTGCAGAGGTCATAGCGGAGGTGGACAAAGGCGTGATCTGAAAGTGCTATGGGGTCCGATTGTACACGTGGCTGAATTTATGAAAACCTTTGGGATAAAAATGTAATCTATACGTATGTATAGTCCATAGATGAGCTATTAGTCTCTCTCCAGATATCTATCAGTCCCATCTCTTTAGTAAGAGAGTTCAACATCTTTGCAGATTTAGGGTTTGTGGTGGGGACTTGAGATGATTTGTCCAGGGTTTGGTTGAATGTACAATTCAAATCTCCGGCCACCACTCCAAAGGAAACACAATGCTCATTGAACAGGGTTATCATTTTTGACATGAAAGCAGGAGTATTAATCAGTGTTAGGGGCAAATATGTTTAAGATAGTAATTGGTTGCCCATACAGTGACCCAGTTATCAGAATAAATCTCCCCTCCGGATCAGATATGTTTGTCAATTATGAATGGAACATTCTTATGGATAAGTATGGCTGTACCTCTACTGTTTGATTTGAAAGATATACACCAATCACACCCAAGCTCAGAGGAGTTTGGCATGTTCGGCGTCTCTCGTAATAGAGCAATATTTTTTCCTTTTTTAGAGCACATAGAATCTTTTTCCATTTTATTGCATGACCTGGACCATGGCAGTTCCATGTCAATAGATTTAAGGTACTAGTCAACGTCATCGAACAGTAATCGAACTCTAGCGCAAGTCATCTCTGGGTAAAGGTGGATAATAGTTACAGCTGCGATCACATAAAATAAAAATAAATGGTGTACATAAAATAATCTCTGAACACTCCAGCTGAACTCCCAAACAACTTTTTCTGAAGCTAGCTACTTGTTGGAGGCTTTTTCTGCCACTAATGCTCGAGTCCGGGTAAAAATGTTACCAGTAATGTCACCTTTTGTAGCCGCCATTACTTTTTGACTAAAGGTAAAGGAGTTTAAACTTGAAGTGGAGGTAAGATTAGGAATTGGAAACTACTTGAGCGGAGTTCTTAGTTCGTGCGGCCATCTCGTTCAAGGGTCACGTGATCCCCCGTATTCAGACCTTTTGTTAAAAGACTCAAAATTGAGCTCAGATGCATAGTGTTTCCATTGATTATCTTTGAGAAGTTTCGACAACTTGATTGGAGTCCACCTGTGGTAAATTCAAATGATTGGACATGATTTGGAAAGGCACATACCTGTCTATATAAGGTCCCACAGTTGACAGTGCATGTCAGAGCAAAAACCAAGTCATGAGGTCGAAGGAATTGTCCGTAGAACTACGAGACAGGATTGTGTCGAGGCACAGATCTGGGGAAGGGTACCAAAAAATGTCTGCAGCATTGAAGGTCCCCAAGAACACAGTGACCTCCATTATTCTTAAAGTGAAAAAGTTTGGAACCACCAAGACCCTTACTAGAGCTGGCTGCCCGGACAAACTGAGCAATCGGGGGAGAATGGCCTTGGTCAGAGAGGTGCCCAAGAACACGATGGTCACTCTGTGGAGAACCGTCCAGAAGGACAACCATCTCTGCAGCATTCCACCAATCAGGCCTTTATGGTATAGTGGCCAGACAGAAGCCACTCCTCAGTAAAAAGGCACATGACAGCCCACTTGAAGTTTGCCAAAAAGCACCTAAAGACTGTCAAGACCATGAGGAACAATGGCCTCTATGGCCTGAATGCCAAGCCTCACGTCTGGAGGAAACCTGGCACCATCCCTACGGTGAAGCATGTTGGTGGCAGCATCATGTAGTGGGGATGTTATTCAGCAGCAAGGACTAGAAGACTAGTCAAGATCGAGGGAAAGATGAACAAAGCAAAAGTACAGAGATCCTTGATGAAAACCTGCTCCAGAGATCTCAGGGCCTCAGACTGGGGCAATGGTTCACCTTCCAACAGGACAACAACCCTAAGCACAAAGCCAAGACAATGCAGGAGTGGCTTCGGGACAAGTCTCTGAATGTCCTTGAGTGGCCCGAGGGTCATACATGGCTGTTATCACAGGTCCCGAGTGGATTCATTACTTTACCACACTCTATTTTCACCTACACTGTTCCTCCTTAAAAGTAGCCATGGAAATAGCCTAACACTGCTGAAAGACGACACATTGGAAAACGGGATCCCAACTCTGATGTCGTCACCCCATTGAAGTTGACATTTTAAACGGTTAAGGTAAGGGTTATGGTTAGGTAAGGGTTACGGTTAGGTAAGGGTTATGGTTAGGTAAGGTTATGGTTAGGTAAGGGTATGGTTAGGTAAGGGTTATGAAAGTGTTATGTTATGGTTATGTAAGCGTTAGGGTTATGGTTAGGTATGCGTTATGGTTAGGTAAGGGTTATGGTAACCATACCCTAACTGCTACACTTCTCCTGCTTATAGTAACCATGGAAATAGCCTACAACTGATGCAAGATGACACATGGTCAGGGACAGAATTCTCAATTTCCCATATCATCCCATCATTGCCAAGAGCCTTTTCTGTCCCGGGCTGCTGCAATACTCATTATAGAAACAAACTGTGACAAAAGATTTTACGGAGAAACTCTGGGTTTCAGGCCATGAAGGAATCTGAGGACGATCACAACCCCCTGCTGCTTTTTGCGGTGTGGATTCAGCAACAAAAAAAAAAACAAAAAAAAGAGACAGGCAGAGCAACACAGAATCCGATGACAAACGGTGCCGCTCGGCAAGCGCTTAAGTATTCCATTATATAGCGTTACATCAACAAAAGAATGAACTAGTAAGACAGAATTTAATGACAAATGGAAAATGGAAGAATTGAGCAGCCAAGGCCAAGCTTCTCTTCAATTATTTCCCTGGGGTATGGAGGGGAGGCGGGGGGACTGACGAAGAGGCGGAGGCAGGGATCATTAACATACAGTGACGTCAGAAAGTATTCATGGCCCTGGACTTACTCCACATTTTGCTATGTTACAGCTTTAATTCAAAATGGATTAAATATGTTGTTTTTTCTCACATCTACACACACAATACCCCATAATGCCAAATCAAAACATGCTTATAGATATTTTTCAAAATATTGAAAATTAAATACAGAAATGTCAGTAATTATGCAGAATTGTTCCCAGCCTTGAGTCAAGACATGTTATAGTCACCTTTGGAAGCTATTACAGCTGTGAGTCTTTCTGAGTAAGTCTCGAAGAGCTTTCCACACCTGGATTGTACAATATTTGCACATTATTCTTTAGAAAATTCTTCAAGCTCTGCCAAATTGGTCGTTGATCATTGCTAGACAGCCATTTTCAAGTAATCATAGATTTTAATGCCGACTTAAGTCAAAACTAACTCGGCCCTCAAGAACATTCAATGTAATCTTGGTAAGCAACTCCAGTGTATATTTGGCCAAATAGACGGTGAATTTGTCTCCTAGTGTCTGTTGGAAAGCAGACTGAACCAGGTTTCCTTCTCCAGCAACTGAGTTAGGAAGGACGCCTGTATATTGGTAATGACTGGGTGTATTGATACACAATCCAAAGTGTAATTAATAACTTCCCCATGCTCAAAGGGGTATTCATTGCCTTTTTCTTTTTTCTTACCCATCTACCAATAATAGGTGCCCCTCTTTGCGAAGCATTGGAAAACCTCACTGGTCCTTGTGGTTGAATCTGTGTTTGAAATGTACTGCTGGAATGAGGAACGTTACAGATAATTGTATACAGTTGAAGTCAGAAGATTACATACACTTGGAGTCATTAAAACTTGTTTTTCAACCACTCCACAATTTTCTTGTTAACCAACTATAGTTTTGGCAAGTCGGTTAGGACATCTACTTTGTGCATGACACAAGTCATTTTTCCAACAATTGTATACAGACAGATTATTTCACTGTATCACAATTCCAGTGGGTAGGAAGTTTACATACACTAAGTTGACTGTGCCTTTAAACAGCTTGGAAAATTCCAGAAAATTATGTCATGGCTTTAGAAGCTTCTGATATGTTAATTGACATCATTTGAATCAATTGGAGGTGTACCTGTGGATGTATTTCAAGGCCTACCTTCAAACTCAGTGCCTCTCTGCTTGACATCATGGGAAAATCAAAAGAAATCAGCCAAGACCTCAGAAAACAAATGGTAGACCTCCACAAGTCTGGTTCATCCTTGGGAGCAATTTCCAAATGCCTGAAGGTACCACGTCCATCTGTACAAACAATAGTACGCAAGTATAAACACCATGAGACCACGCAGCCGTCATACCGCTCAGGAAGGAGACGTGTTCTGTCTCCTAGAGATTAATGTAATTTGGTGCGAAAATTGCAAATCTATCCCAGAACAATAGCAAAGGATCTTGTGAAGATGCTTGAGGAAACAGGTACAAAAAGTATCAATATCCACAGTAAAACGAGTCCTATATCGACATAACCTGAAAGGCCACTCAGCAAGGAAGAAGCCACTGTTCCAAAACCGAATGGACAATGACCCCGAGTATACTTCCAAAGTTGTGGCAAAATGGCTTAAGGACAACAAAGTCAAGGTATTGGAGTGGCCATCACAAAGCCCTGACCTCAATCCTATAGAAAATTTGTGGGCAGAACTGAAAAAGCATGTGCGAGCAAGGAGGCCTGCAAACCTGACTCAGTTACACCAGCTCTGTCAGGAGGATTGGCCAAAATTCACCCAACTTATTGTGGGAAGCTTGTGGAAGGCTACCCAAAATGTTTGACCCAAATGAAACAATTTGAAGGCAATGCTACCAAATACTAATTTAGTGTATGTAAACTTCTGACTCACTGGGAATGTGATGAAAGAAATAAAAGCTGAAATAAATCATTCTCTCTACTATTATTCTGACATTTCACATTCTTAAAATAAAGTGGTGATCCTAACTGACCTAAGACAGGGAACTTTTACTGGAATTAAATGTCAGGAATTGTGAAAAACTGAGTTTAAATGTATTTGGCTAAGGTGTATATAAACTTCCAACTTCAACTGTATGTGGCATTACAGAGATGAGGTAGTCATTAAAAAAGCACGTTAAACACTATTGCACACAGAGTGAGTCCATGCAACTTATTAGTATACTTGTAAGCACATCTTTACTCATGAACTTGCCATAAAAAAAGGAGTAGAATACTTACTGACTCAAGACATTTCAGCTTTTCATTTTTAATAAATTAGTAAACATTTCTAAAAAACAATTCCACTGACTGACATTATGGGGTATTGTGTATAGGCCTGTGACACACAATATACACTTGATCAATTTGAAATTTAGGCTGTAGCAAAATATTTGGAGAAAGTCAAGGGGTGTGAATACTTTCTGAAGCCACTGTACAGACAGATCACTAAGGAAACAAAAACAAGCAGATCTTCGAGAGGGAGAGAAAAGCCTGGGAAATATATTAAGCGAACAGAATGAGTTCAAGGAGCAAGTGTGATTTACTATTTACTTGATTGATTGATTTATTTAGCAAAGTATAGAGGGAGAGATTAGCTGGATGTGGAATTAAACTAGACAGGTGAGAGTATTGAGGATTAACTGACTGTAGATATAGGCCAAGTCTCTTCACGGGCGTTAAAGTAACACTCACTGGCCCTGAGCAGTAGAATCTCTATGGAATCACCGGTGTCACAAACTGACTTCTTTAACTACAACATGAATTGCACATACCTCATACCTCAATAAAATGCACAACCAAAACCTCAGCAAGCTTTGCATATTTTGAAGTTTGCTCATCTCTCGCAAAGCGAGCCTTTAACTCCATTCCAGTTGAATCGTTCATTTCTTTATCAGCTTTGACAACAGAAATTATAAGTGGAATGGTATATGAGGAAGGAGAATCCTCAGAATATCATTACTATGGTAATCAGTAGCCCCACTTATTTGCATCTTGCACAGAGATCACGCACAGGCTCTCTCACGCACTCACTCAGTGTTAATCTCAAACCATGTTTTTTATATTAACATTAAGGTCAGGTGTCCTCACCCTTTTTATGGCCAAGCTGGAACTGAGATCCAGGTAATTATAATCCACGAGTAACTAGACTACACCTGACAGACTGAAGATGTAGCCTAAACACCTAAAAAAAAGTCCCCTTGGAAATATATAAGAGCCTCGTGAATTACGCTGAACTTTCACTTTCCCATAATCTCCTCTATAACTCCTGGGTCTCCCTCCTAGGTAACCTGTGATCACTGGACAGTCAATTAAAGGGCTATATAGTAGCAGGGAAACAGAGAGCGGTGGCCTTAGATGACCAAGGAATCCCAGTCCAGCACAAAGGACTAACCAAACAGACAGAGTCTGAGGACTCAACAACACAAAGCAATGTAACTAGTAGGAGCAACCCTCTCATCGGCATTAGAACAGCATCTCTGTATCCACATGCTGTATTGTCTGGCACACAGCATCTCATTAGCACAGAGAGACTGTAAAAGACATTCCCTCTGTTCATAAACACGGAGGTCTGACTCTGGCCAACACAGCCCAGCGATAAACACTGCCACGCCAGTGGAACAGCACCGCTCAGTCAGGCAGAGAATTATCCAGGGAGGAAGAATCGGAGCCACTTTAATTAAAAGGAAAAATAGGCCATAAAGAAGAGGGACTTGAGAGGGAGACAAACTTTGTGAAAGCTTCATTTGAATTTTAATATGCATCAATGTCTCGATTATCATTATCATCACACCCTCACGGAAATCAATTAAAATCAAAATGTCATTGCATTCCTTCTGAAGCAGACAGGGACAGGATGCAGAGGTACTACGCCACAACAGTGGCAACACAGCCAGGGGTGAACGAGAATCAGGAGTCATTGAACGCTAACTGTTCACACAATAGCCATAATTACAACCTACAGTACACTGCTGTGATGTGGGAATACAAAAGAACTGGAATCTCACTGTGGAATCCCTCACAGATCCTAAAATAAATCCCTCTACACAAATGATTCTACAGTATTCCCAGGAAGTTTCTGGGAGAACTGGAATGTTTGAATATGCTGGACATCACAGCATGGAGCTGTAGCCAGGTATCCACTATGAGTATCTAGTCATGTATTCTAGTCAAGGCTAATCTTAAATAACTACTGCTGTACACACCTTTTCTATTAATATACTGTCCATAGTCTATACACACCATTATATATACAGTGCATTCGGAAAATATTCAGACCCCTTCACTTTATCCACATTTTGCTACGTTACAGTCTTATTCTAAAACGTACGAAATTGTTTTTTTCCCTCATCAATCTACACACAATACCCCATAATGACAAAGCAAAAACCGTTTAGAAATTTTAAAAATGTATTAAAAAATAAAACACTGAAATATCACATTTATATAAGTATTTAGAACCTTTACTAAGGAATTTGTTGAAGCACCTTTTGCAACAAGTACAGCCTCAAGTCTTCTTGTGTATGGCTCTACAAACTTGGTAAAACTGTATTTGGGGAGTTTCTCTCATACTTCTCTGCAGATGCTCTAAAGTTCTGTCAGGTTGGATGGGGAGCGTCGCTGCACAGCTATTTTCAAGTCTCTCCAGAGATGATGGCTCTGGTTCGGCCACTCAAGGACATTTAGAGACTTGTCCCAAAGCCACTCCTGCGTTGTCTTGGCTGTGTGTTTAGGGTCGTTGTCCTGTTTGAAGGTGAACCTTCGCCCCAGTCTAAGGTCCTGAGAGCTCTGGAGCAGGTTTTCATCAAGGATCTCTGTACTTTGCTCAGTTCATCTTTCCCTCGATCCTGACTAGTCTCCCAGTCCCTACCACTGAATAACATCCCCACAACATGATGCTTCCACCACAATGCTTCCCGTTGGTGCCAGTTTTCCTCCAGACGTGACGCTTGGCATTCAGGACAGAGTTCAATCATGGTTTCATCAGATCAGAAAATCTTGTTTCTCACTGTCTGAGAGTCCTTTAGGTGGCATTTGGCAAACTCCAAGCAGGCTGTCATGTGACTTTTACTGAGGAGTGGCTTCCATCTGGCCCCTCTACCATAAAGGCCTGATTGGTGGAGTGCTGCAGAGATGATTGTTCTTCTGGAAGGTTCTACTATCTCCACAGAGGAGCTCTGGACCTCATGGCTTGGTTTTTGCTCTGACATGCACTGTCAACTGTGGGACCTTATACAGACAGGTGTGTGCCTTTCCAAATCATGTCCAATCAATTGAATTTACCACAGGTGGACTCTAATCAAGTTGTAGAAACATCTCAAGGATGATCAATGGAAACAGGATGCACCTGATCTAAATTTCAAGTCTCATAGCAAACAGTCTGAATACTTATGTAAATAAGGTATTTCTGTTTTTAATTTTAAATACATTTGCAAATATTTCTAAAAACCTGTTTTTGCATTGTCATTGTGGGGTATTGTGTGTAGATTGATGAGAAAAAAATATTTAATGAATTATAGGATAAGGCTGTAACGTAACAAAATGTGGCAAAAAGGGAAGGGGTCTGAATAC
This sequence comes from Oncorhynchus nerka, assembly GCF_034236695.1. Taxonomy (NCBI): domain Eukaryota; kingdom Metazoa; phylum Chordata; class Actinopteri; order Salmoniformes; family Salmonidae; genus Oncorhynchus; species Oncorhynchus nerka. The sequence continues at coordinate 84,508,730 of NC_088417.1, forward strand.
TTCCTGAATGCCCTGTACATACAGTGAGATCCAAAAGTATTGTACTACGGACAAAACACCTCTAAGCGGTTCACCTGATATGGATGAAAATACCCTCAAATTAAAGCTGACAGTCTGCACTTTTTTGTGCTGCAACCATGTTGTCTCTTTTGTCGTGATGTGCATTTTGTTCTGCATTTTATTCTTAATCCCATCCCCCGTCCCCACAGGAGGCCTTTTGCCTCTTGCTAAGCCATTATTATAAATAAGAATGTGTTTTTAATTGTCTTGTCTTGTTAAATGAAGGTTAAAAATATATATATTTTTTTTATTGTCAAGTATAGGTCAATGACTATTTCAAATATACTTGATTGTATTGGAGCAATGGTCCATTCCACTATACAAATTGGTTTGAATATCACAGTTTAAGTGGAGATTGCTTGAGTAACAGTTGTGTGTGCTGACTGAGTGAACTCTTACCTTGCGGCCGTCACTTGCGTGGCAGTTGACGTTTAACGGAGTGAGCAGGGCCATGAGCTTCTCTTCATTTCCACTCCTGCAGCGGAACAAAAGATGGAGAGAAAAAACTAAAAGATATAGATCTATCCGAACGAGTGAGCGAGAAAGAGAAGGGGAAATGTAGGAGTATCTTTAGATACCTTTTCAGTATCTTTAACTAAAAAAGGATAACAAAGGAATAGGCAAGGAAAGTGGAAAGCTTTGCCCAAGGGAGTGTTTCAAAATGGACAGAACGGAGACCTAAAAAGCATTTTGTCTGCAGTCTAAACCAGGCCAGTAACTCTGACTACACTGGTCAAGAAAGATTGTTAGATAACAGACAACGGTGAAAAACACTGATGCTGTAACGCTCAATGAGTGAATGGGTGTGGAGTCAGGCGCAGACAGCAAAGGATGCGGGAAAAACACGCTTTCATGTCAAAGGAACAAAATAGTATACCCAAACAGGTGTAACTATTACTACAATAAGTACCCTTAGGTAAAATACCAGGACAGCGAGAAAACCCAACAAAACACTAACACCTCTCACAAATACAGAAGAACAAGCCCGCACAAACAGAAGCGGGCTAAACTAACTTAAATAACCCCACCCTAACAACCAAACAATGAACAGGTGAAACCAATTAGACAACCAAACGAACACGGAACAAAGGATCGGTGGCAGCTAGTAGACCGGCGACGACGACCGCCGAGCGCCACCCGAACAAGAAGGGGAGCCACCTTCGGTAATATTCGTGACAGATGCAGTGTACATTCTTTCCTTATGCCAAAAGAGATATATTCTTTGCCAAAGGCTATGCAGAGACGCCTCCGGATATCCGAGTCAGCATCTCCACTCTACCTGCTGCGGAGGTTCTTCCTGTGTTATTCTATTCTTCAATCCCTGAACACAATACACGCACTGAACACACACTAAACAGCCGGCAATGAGGTCTGATGCAGCGTGATGGTTCATGGTGGTTAGGAGTCATATGGAGCTTCAGCATCTAAAAGACAGTCCTGAATATGGACGGACAACAGAACAAACTCCAGTAAGGGCCTACTGCTGTGCTGTGTCCTCCTCATTCTCCTCTGTCCTCGGGTCTCTTCACCCTCTGGCTGGTACCAGTAGCCCTGCTGCCTGATCCCTGAGCATGTCAGTCATAATGTTGGCATGCTCAGGGAGTTTATTTATTAGGGATGTCCATTAACTCCTGCAGTTGGTGACCGGTGCCGAGGCACAGTGACGGGAGGCCCAGTCATAATGTTGGCATGCTCAGGGAGTTTATTTATTAGGGATGTCCGCTAACTCCTGTAGTTGGTGACCGGTGACGGGAGGCCCAGTCATAATGTTCAAATCAAATCAAATTTTATTTGTCACATACACATGGTTAGCAGATGTTAATGCGAGTGTAGCGAAATGCTCAGGGAGTTTATTTATTATGGATGTCCGCTAACTCCTGTAGTTGGTGACCGGTGCCGAGGAACAGTGACGGGAGGCCCAGTCATAATGTTGGCATGCTCAGGGAGTTTATTTATTAGGGATGTCCGCTAACTCCTGTAGTTGGTGACCGGTGCCGAGGCACGATGACGGGAGGCCCAGTCATAATGTTGGCATGCTCAGGGAGTTTATTTATTAGGGATGTCCGCTAACTCCTGTAGTTGGTGACCGGTGACGGGAGGCCCAGTCATAATGTTGGCATGCTCAGGGAGGTTATTTATTAGGGATGTCCGCTAACTCCTGTAATTGGTGACCGGTGCCGAGGCACAGTGACGGGAGGCCCAGTCATAATGTTGGCATGCTCAGGGAGTTTATTTATTAGGCATGTCCGCTAACTCCTGTAGTTGGTGACCGGTGCCGAGGCACGGTGACGGGAGGCCCAGTCATAATGTTGGCATGCTCAGGGAGTTTATTTATTAGGGATGTCCGCTAACTCCTGTAGTTGGTGACCGGTGACGGGAGGCCCAGTCATAATGTTGGCATGCTCAGGGAGTTTATTTATTAGGGATGTCCGCTAACTCCTGTAGTTGGTGACCGGTGCCGAGGCACAGTGACGGGAGGCCCAGTCATAATGTTGGCATGCTCAGGGAGTTTATTTATTAGGGATGTCCGCTAACTCCTGTAGTTGGTGACCGGTGCTGAGGCACAGTGACGGGAGGCCCAGTCATAATGTTGGCATGCTCAGGGAGTTTATTTATTAGGGATGTCCGCTAACTCCTGTAGTTGGTGACCGGTGACGGGAGGCCCAGTCATAATGTTGGCATGCTCAGGGAGTTTATTTATTAGGGATGTCCGCTAACTCCTGTAGTTGGTGACCGGTGACGGGAGGCCCAGTCATAATGTTGGCATGCTCAGGGAGTTTAGTTATTAGGGATGTCCGCTAACTCCTGTAGTTGGTGACCGGTGCCGAGGCACAGTGACGGGAGGCCCAGTCATAATGTTGGCATGCTCAGGGAGTTTATTTATTAGGGATGTCCGCTAACTCCTGTAGTTGGTGACCGGTGACGGGAGGCCCAGTCATAATGTTGGCATGCTCAGGGAGTTTATTTATTAGGCATGTCCGCTAACTCCTGTAGTTGGTGACCGGTGACGGGAGGCCCAGTCATAATGTTGGCATGCTCAGGGAGTTTATTTATTAGGGATGTCCGCTAACTCCTGTAGTTGGTGACCGGTGCCGAGGCACAGTGACGGGAGGCCCAGTCATAATGTTGGCATGCTCAGGGAGTTTATTTATTAGGGATGTCCGCTAACTCCTGTAGTTGGTGACCGGTGACGGGAGGCCCAGTCATAATGTTGGCATGCTCAGGAGTTTATTTATTAGGGATGTCCGCTAACTCCTGTAGTTGGTGACCGGTGCCGAGGCACGATGACGGGAGGCCCAGTCATAATGTTGGCATGCTCAGGGAGTTTATTTATTAGGGATGTCCGCTAACTCCTGTAGTTGGTGACCGGTGACGGAGGCCCAGTCATAATGTTGGCATGCTCAGGGAGTTTATTTATTAGGGATGTCCGCTAACTCCTGTAGTTGGTAACCGGTGCCGAGGCACAGTGACGGGAGGCCCAGTCATAATGTTGGCATGCTCAGGGAGTTTATTTATTAGGGATGTCCGCTAACTCCTGCAGGTGGTGACCGGTGCCGAGACACAGTGACGGGAGGCCCAGTCATAATGTTGGCATGCTCAGGGAGTTTATTTATTAGGGATGTCCGCTAACTCCTGTAGTTGGTGACCGGTGCCGAGGCACAGTGACGGGAGGCCCAGTCATAATGTTGGCATGCTCAGGGAGTTTATTTATTAGGGATGTCCGCTAACTCCTGTAGTTGGTGACTGGTGCCGAGGCACAGTGACGGGAGGCCCAGTCATAATGTTGGCATGCTCAGGGAGTTTATTTATTAGGGATGTCCGCTAACTCCTGTAGTTGGTGACCGGTGACGGGAGGCCCAGTCATAATATTGGCATGCTCAGGGAGTTTAGTTATTAGGGATGTCCGCTAACTCCTGTAGTTGGTGACCGGTGCCGAGGCACAGTGACGGGAGGCCCAGTCATAATGTTGGCATGCTCAGGGAGTTTATTTATTAGGGATGTCCGCTAACTCCTGTAGTTGGTGACCGGTGACGGGAGGCCCAGTCATAATGTTGGCATGCTCAGGGAGTTTATTTATTAGGCATGTCCGGTAACTCCTGTAGTTGGTGACCGGTGACGGGAGGCCCAGTCATAATGTTGGCATGCTCAGGGAGTTTATTTATTAGGGATGTCCGCTAACTCCTGTAGTTGGTGACCGGTGCCGAGGCACAGTGACGGAGGCCCAGTCATAATGTTGGCATGCTCAGGGAGTTTATTTATTAGGGATGTCCGCTAACTCCTGTAGTTGGTGACCGGTGACGGGAGGCCCAGTCATAATGTTGGCATGCTCAGGGAGTTTATTTATTAGGGATGTCCGCTAACTCCTGTAGTTGGTGACCGGTGCCGAGGCACGATGACGGGAGGCCCAGTCATAATGTTGGCATGCTCAGGGAGTTTATTTATTAGGGATGTCCGCTAACTCCTGTAGTTGGTGACCGGTGACAGGAGGCCCAGTCATAATGTTGGCATGCTCAGGAGTTTATTTATTAGGGATGTCCGCTAACTCCTGTAGTTGGTAACCGGTGCCGAGGCACAGTGACGGGAGGCCCAGTCATAATGTTGGCATGCTCAGGGAGTTTATTTATTAGGGATGTCCGCTAACTCCTGCAGGTGGTGACCGGTGCCGAGACACAGTGACGGGAGGCCCAGTCATAATGTTGGCATGCTCAGGGAGTTTATTTATTAGGGATGTCCGCTAACTCCTGTAGTTGGTGACCGGTGCCGAGGCACAGTGACGGGAGGCCCAGTCATAATGTTGGCATGCTCAGGGAGTTTATTTATTAGGGATGTCCGCTAACTCCTGTAGTTGGTGACCGGTGCCGAGGCACAGTGACGGGAGGCCCAGTCATAATGTTGGCATGCTCAGGGAGTTTATTTATTAGGCATGTCCGCTAACTCCTGTAGTTGGTGACCGGTGACGGGAGGCCCAGTCATAATGTTGGCATGCTCAGGGAGTTTATTTATTAGGGATGTCCGCTAACTCCTGTAGTTGGTGACCGGTGCCGAGGCACAGTGACGGGAGGCCCAGTCATAATGTTGGCATGCTCAGGGAGTTTATTTATTAGGGATGTCCGCTAACTCCTGTAGTTGGTGACCGGTGACGGGAGGCCCAGTCATAATGTTGGCATGCTCAGGGAGTTTATTTATTAGGGATGTCCGCTAACTCCTGTAGTTGGTGACCGGTGCCGAGGCACGATGACGGGAGGCCCAGTCATAATGTTGGCATGCTCAGGGAGTTTATTTATTAGGGATGTCCGCTAACTCCTGTAGTTGGTGACCGGTGACGGAGGCCCAGTCATAATGTTGGCATGCTCAGGGAGTTTATTTATTAGGGATGTCCGCTAACTCCTGTAGTTGGTAACCGGTGCCGAGGCACAGTGACGGGAGGCCCAGTCATAATGTTGGCATGCTCAGGGAGTTTATTTATTAGGGATGTCCGCTAACTCCTGCAGGTGGTGACCGGTGCCGAGACACAGTGACGGGAGGCCCAGTCATAATGTTGGCATGCTCAGGGAGTTTATTTATTAGGGATGTCCGCTAACTCCTGTAGTTGGTGACCGGTGCCGAGGCACAGTGACGGGAGGCCCAGTCATAATGTTGGCATGCTCAGGGAGTTTATTTATTAGGGATGTCCGCTAACTCCTGTAGTTGGTGACCGGTGACGGGAGGCCCAGTCATAATGTTGGCATGCTCAGGGAGTTTATTTATTAGGGATGTCCGCTAACTCCTGTAGTTGGTGACCGGTGCCGAGGCACGATGACGGGAGGCCCAGTCATAATGTTGGCATGCTCAGGGAGTTTATTTATTAGGGATGTCCGCTAACTCCTGTAGTTGGTGACCGGTGACGGGAGGCCCAGTCATAATGTTGGCATGCTCAGGGAGTTTATTTATTAGGGATGTCCGCTAACTCCTGTAGTTGGTAACCGGTGCCGAGGCACAGTGACGGGAGGCCCAGTCATAATGTTGGCATGCTCAGGGAGTTTATTTATTAGGGATGTCCGCTAACTCCTGCAGGTGGTGACCGGTGCCGAGACACAGTGACGGGAGGCCCAGTCATAATGTTGGCATGCTCAGGGAGTTTATTTATTAGGGATGTCCGCTAACTCCTGTAGTTGGTGACCGGTGCCGAGGCACAGTGACGGGAGGCCCAGTCATAATGTTGGCATGCTCAGGGAGTTTATTTATTAGGGATGTCCGCTAACTCCTGTAGTTGGTGACCGGTGCCGAGGCACAGTGACGGGAGGCCCAGTCATAATGTTGGCATGCTCAGGGAGTTTATTTATTAGGGATGTCCGCTAACTCCTGTAGTTGGTGACCGGTGACGGGAGGCCCAGTCATAATATTGGCATGCTCAGGGAGTTTAGTTATTAGGGATGTCCGCTAACTCCTGTAGTTGGTGACCGGTGCCGAGGCACAGTGACGGGAGGCCCAGTCATAATGTTGGCATGCTCAGGGAGTTTATTTATTAGGGATGTCCGCTAACTCCTGTAGTTGGTGACCGGTGACGGGAGGCCCAGTCATAATGTTGGCATGCTCAGGGAGTTTATTTATTAGGGATGTCCGCTAACTCCTGTAGTTGGTGACCGGTGCCGAGGCACGATGACGGGAGGCCCAGTCATAATGTTGGCATGCTCAGGAGTTTATTTATTAGGGATGTCCGCTAACTCCTGTAGTTGGTGACCGGTGACGGAGGCCCAGTCATAATGTTGGCATGCTCAGGGAGTTTATTTATTAGGGATGTCCGCTAACTCCTGTAGTTGGTAACCGGTGCCGAGGCACAGTGACGGGAGGCCCAGTCATAATGTTGGCATGCTCAGGGAGTTTATTTATTAGGGATGTCCGCTAACTCCTGCAGGTGGTGACCGGTGCCGAGACACAGTGACGGGAGGCCCAGTCATAATGTTGGCATGCTCAGGGAGTTTATTTATTAGGGATGTCCGCTAACTCCTGTAGTTGGTGACCGGTGCCGAGGCACAGTGACGGGAGGCCCAGTCATAATGTTGGCATGCTCAGGGAGTTTATTTATTAGGGATGTCCGCTAACTCCTGTAGTTGGTGACCGGTGCCGAGGCACAGTGACGGGAGGCCCAGTCATAATGTTGGCATGCTCAGGGAGTTTATTTATTAGGGATGTCCGCTAACTCCTGCAGGTGGTGACCGGTGCCGAGGCACAGTGACGGGAGGCCCAGTCATAATGTTGGCATGCTCAGGGAGTTTATTTATTAGGGATGTCCGCTAACTCCTGTAGTTGGTGACCGGTGCCGAGGCACAGTGACGGGAGGCCCAGTCATAATGTTGGCATGCTCAGGGAGTTTATTTATTAGGGATGTCCGCTAACTCCTGTAGTTGGTGACCGGTGACGGGAGGCCCAGTCAGGATGTGCTATCACGGCAGCGAAGCCGGCCAGTCACTGATTTACCCAGATGACGTCACTAAAGGCCGTCAGAGAAAGAAAGAAAAGGTTATTTCTTCCCCCCTCCTTTCTCCTCTCTCATTTTCCCTGGACCAAGCTTTGCCAAAGTCCCTTCAGTGAAGATGCATTCACAGCCAGCGGCTTTGCTTTCTTCTGCGTGTCTCTTTCTCCACTTCTCTTCTCCTTCCGACGGTAAACTGGCCTCAAGAGATCCTTCATTTAAATGCACAATAGCATCCCCAGGTTTAGCACAGAGTGGAGGCCACATGTTTAAAGCTAGCTGCTAGGGAGAGGCGCCTGTGTGAGAGAGAGAGTGTGTGTTTCCTTCCCTCTATGATAACTGACATCTCAGAAGAGCCTTATTTCTTACTGTAGAATAATCAATACCAGGCCTTGTCTTCATTAGTAGCGCTGAAAGCCCAGGATGGAAGGAGATCCATACAGTACATAGGCTTGTTATGGACACAGCGCGTGGTACATTATATTATCCTCCGTGGTAACCCCTCTGATCATGGTTTCAACAGGCCAACAGCTCTCCCAGATAATGAAGTCAGAGTCTTTATAGTTCTCATCTCTGCCTCCATTTATTCCCCCAGAGCGCATTCTGATTGAGTCATCAAACACTGATTTCATGTAGTCTAGTAGGGCCTGGTGCCGAGGGGCAAACTCCAGGCCAGAACCAACACAAAGGCAGCCACTTCAGTACAATGAGCTGAATGTGACAGACATGCCTTGCTCCACAGGAAATGCTGGGTGGCTCACAGCACTCCTCTGAACTGTAACAGCCTTTTGTTATGCTGGGGAGTCCACTCTGGGGAGGAAACTGTGTCTATGTGGGGCAACCGGAACAGCCATTGTGGGGAAGCCTATGTGTGTCCTTCATTTGTAGGAAGAAAAGACAGAGAGAGAGATCCCCTCATGCTTGTAGTCGACATGACAGCAGTTCCCAGAGGGCAGATGGAGTCAGTGTGCATGGCAGGCAGCAGAACAGGAGCATATGGAGCAGGAGACCAGAGTATATCTCAGCAGATAGATGAGGATGTCTCATCTTCCTCTCTCAGGGCATCAATCCTCCTTCCCTGGGCGAACCTCTTCGGGGATGTCTGTGGAAACTAGGAACCCACTGGCACATCAGGAAAATATATCCACCACGTTATCGGCAATGTTGTTTCATCAGTCATAACAGCCATGGATATAGATGATGACCCCTCCTCTGAATCAATGCTGCCAGAGGGCCAGAGGGTCTCTCCAGCCCTCTATTATTAAACCTCTAATAATCCCGTCTGGTCACACACACATCCCTTCACCATAACAACCCGCACCGTGCACCAGCACTCCCAAACCACATGCACAGCCCTTTCACAACACCTGTCTGCTAATGACGGAGGGGGAAAGGAGAGAGAATAAAGGAGGTAGCGAGAGACTGAGGGAAGATGAGAGGGGAGATTTCAAGCTTGCACTCACCTAGCTGCCTCCAGGAGTTCGTCTTTCTTGTATTCACCTAAATGGTTGCAGAAAATCATAGTGTCAGAGACAGGCAGGGAGAGAAACGCACAGCAGCAGCACAGAGCCAGAGTCACAGCCGAGAGAGAGGCAGCTACGGCACAGAGAAACACACACATACACTCACTCAATCTCACACACACCACAAACGGTACAGCAGAGCACCCACACATCAACACAGAGAGCCCCTCTCTCGCTCTCTGTCTGCCTCTATCTGTCTGTGTCTCTGTCTGCCTTTATCTGTCTGTGTCTCTCTCTCTCTCTCTCTCTCTTTGTCTCCGTCTGCCTCTCTCTCTGCCTGCCTCTCTCTCTCTCTGTCTGCCTCTCTCTCTCTCTCTCTCTCTCTCTGTCTGCCTCTCTCTCTCTCTCTGTGTGTCTCTGTATGTCTGTCTGTCTGCCTCTCTCTCTCTCTCTGTGTCTCTGTCTGCCTCTCTCTCTGTCTCTGCCTCTCTCTCTGTGTCTCTGCCTCTCTCTCTGTGTCTCTGCCTCTCTCTCTCTGTGTCTCTGCCTCTCTCTCTCTGTGTCTCTGCCTCTCTCTCTCTGTGTCTCTGCCTCTCTCTCTCTGTGTGTCTCTCTCTCTCTGTATCTCTCTCTGTGTATCTCTCTCTCTGTGTATCTCTCTCTCTGTGTATCTCTCTCTCTGTGTATCTCTCTCTCTGCCTCTCTCTGTCTCTGCCTCTCTCTCTCTCTGCCTCTCTCTCTCTGTGTCTCTGCCTCTCTCTCTCTCTGTGTCTCTGCCTCTCTCGCTCTCTCTGTGTCTCTGCCTCTCTCACTCTCTCTGTGTCTCTGCCTCTCTCACTCTCTCTGTGTCTCTGCCTCTCTCTCTCTCTGTGTCTCTGCCTCTCTCTCTCTCTGTGTCTCTGCCTCTCTCTCTCTCTCTGTGTCTCTGCCTCTCTCTCTCTCTGTGTCTCTGCCTCTCTGTGTATCTGCCTCTGTCTGTGTTTCTGTCTCTCTCTCTCTCTCTGTGTCTCTGCCTCTCTCTGTCTGTGTTTTCTGTGCTCTCTCTGTCTGTGTTTTCTGTGCTCTCTCTGTCTGTGTTTTCTGTGCTCTCTCTGTCTGTGTTTTCTGTGCTCGCTCTCTGTTATAAAAGGTCATGTAAAAACCCAAACCGGTCAACACATCAATACCAGTTTATAGTAAAATATGGTATACCGCCCAGCCCTAAGGGAGCAGTTTGCATCTTCATCAACAACAAATGGTTGCTCACCCATCTTGGAATACCAGATGGTCAAATGCTGACCCTTCTACCTCCGAGGCAGTTTTCAGCTGTTATCATGACTGTTGTAAACATTCCACCTCATGCAGGGTAGCCTAGTGGTTAGAGCGTTGGACTAGTAACCGGAAGGTTGCGATGTTGCTCTGTAGGGTAGCTCAGTGCACACCCCTTTGGTTGATGTTGCTCTGTAGGGTAGCTCAGTGCACACCCCTTTGGTTGATGTTGCTCTGTAGGGTAGCTCAGTGCACACCCCTTTGGTTGATGTTGCTCTGTAGGGTAGCTCAGTGCACACCCCTTTGGTTGATGTTGCTCTGTAGGGTAGCTCAGTGCACACCCCTTTGGTTGATGTTGCTCTGTAGGGTAGCTCAGTGCACACCCCTTTGGTTGATGTTGCTCTGTAGGGTAGCTCAGTGTACACCCCTTTGGTTGATGTTGCTCTGTAGGGTAGCTCAGTGCACACCCCTTTGGTTGATGTTGCTCTGTAGGGTAGCTCAGTGTACACCCCTTTGGTTGATGTTGCTCTGTAGGGTAGCTCAGTGCACACCCCTTTGGTTGATGTTGATCTGTAGGGTAGCGGGTCCCCAAACCATCCATAACAAAGCCATCACCTACAGAGATTAACCTGGAGAAGAGAGTCCCCTAAGCAAGCTGGTACTGGGGCTCTGTTCACAAACACAGACCCCAAAGAAAAGGTCAACCAGTGAAAAACAAACACCATTGTAAATACAACCCATATTAATGTTTATTTATTTTCCCTTTTGTACAGTAACTATTTGCACATCGTTATAACTGTACATAGCTGTAATTCCATTTTAAATGTACATTCCTTGTAAACTTTTATGAGAGTAATGTTTACTGTTAATTTTTGATTGTTTATTATCTATTTCACTTGCTTTGGTCATGTAAACATGTTTCCCATGCCAATAAAGCCCTTTGAATTGAATTGAAAGAACACGAGCGAGAAAGTGAGAGAGCGAGCACAAAAAGGCGGTGCACAGACAGACAAACAGTGTCGTAATAGGAGGAGTCCTTTGTTTCCATTCCAACAGCAGGGGGTGTGGAGACAGGGAGGGAGCCTGCCTGGTGTTAAGAGCTGAACGCACAGAATGCATCCATGGGAGGGGGGGGGGGGGGGGGGGGTCTCCTGGGGCAAAATGAGTGTATGGCTGGGATAGACTCCCATTCAGAGAGAGGGACAGGTGGAGGCAGGCTTTTAGGTCTGTGGACATAATGATGCATTAACTCAGAGACACATGGGCAGCAAGACCAAACAACTCCCCTCCTCCCCTGAGATAAAGCAAGGTGAGACACACACACACACCACCCTTCTTCACCCTGTGTTGTAAGTGATGATGCCCCTACCCTCAGTAACCATCCCTGACATTTGATTGGCAGCTGACTGGGACCAAGAGATAGACTGACTGGAATGGCCAGACCCCAGAGGGCAGTTAATGGATGCCATAAATTACATTGTGCTTCTATCTCAAAGTCCTTTGTGGGGGAGTAGTGTGTGTGTGTGTGTGTGGAACGGGTTGCATCAGTCAATACCAATCACGGAAGTAAATCTCATCGGAGGCATGCGGTGCTCCCATCCATCTTTGCCAGGGCAGAGCAGTGGTTTCCTGCCTTTGCCTCTGCTGTCTGACTGCACTCAGACTCAGAGGATATCGTTCTAACAGATATTACATTATTGACAGGACAGAGAGGAAATTACCAAACACAGCAGATGGCAAGGCTTCAGAGACCATTAACTACAGTCTGGCTTTAGACACTGGCTCTGGCACGCTCTGCATGATGCCATCACAATCACTACACGCAACAAAACCAGTAGGAGATGTGGGAGCGTCAAGAATTTCTGGCAAACTATCTCAACGCTGTCTAACGAATGGGATTGGAAACTTTACAACAAAAAGTGACCATAGAGTATGGAGTTTGTGCAATTGACTGTGTGTGTGTACGTGTGTGTGTGCATATTCCCTACAATACTGCGGACTACAGGGAGACAGAGAGAAGGACAGGGTAAAAGCTCAGAACAATCCTCTCATCCACCTCTGTCGGCCTGCATGCAAATCTCCCACCACAGAGCAGGGTGGCAGTGGCTCTGTGCCATGGATGTCCCTCGGAGTGCAGCACAGCAAGGTGACTCAGTTCTTCTCTCTCCACAGCCTGGGAGGGCATGTGTCCAATGACAGCACTACATGGTAATAACTAAGTGACCTTACTGAAACAGACAGCTCCACTGATTATGCTGCTGCCACTGACAGAACCATGAGTCTCTGTGTGTGTGTGTGTGTGTGTGTGTGTGTGTGCGGGGTATTGTGACATAATGACTGGTGTGTATCAGTAGGGGCCGGTCTTTACAATATCTCAGCTTTCAGATTGACCTCTAAACACAAAAGGGGAACCGTTCCAATGTCCTTCACTAGGGGCCTTCGTGTAGAAGTTGGCATTTATAAACACTGAACTTGATTTGAGAAAGTGCTTATCCTCCCTCAAACTGTAGACCATGTGTACGCTCAGCTTCTAGTGGTTGAAGGATTGCATTGCAGGGAGGCAAAAGTAGACTAGTAGCCTTGTGCAAATTACAAATATATGATGACCCTCACTCATAACAAAAAAATAGGTAGCTAAATATAATAAGATGCAATCATTTTCCGTTAGTGAGAAGAGCCAAAACCAATGCATTTTAAAGTCATTTGAAATATCCACCTATTTCCTATTTATTCATTTCCATGATCGTTGCAGAATCAATTCTACGCTTTTTCTGACTGTGAAGGTTTCATACTTGTGAAATAATCTATAGGCCTACAACAAGTTAGGATAGGCTACCATTCGTCCCATCTCTCATTTCATTGGATTTTGGGATCTGATCCGAAGAGCAGTTTAACGGTAGGATCAGAAGGATCACCTGTTCCATTGACGTTTGTAGGCTACGTCGGAATACTGTCATGTCAAATTTCTTGAGTAGGCAATATGTACATTTATAAACATACTACAAATAATCACAACCATTGCAGAATAGTAGCCATACAACAACCGCGCACATCTCTTCTTTAAATTGTGCATACTAGAAAGGCTATTATCATTTCTAGTTTTCGCATCTGAAAGGAACCTCTGAATATAGCAGGTGAACATACAGTTGATATTTGCATGGAAGTGCGTAGGCCTACTGTATTTCCCCCCCCAGAAGTATACAATGTTTCAGATTTCACGGACAGTGAAGCATATTTAGGTTCAGGAAAAAGTAAATACAAAACCTTTAATTCAAACGATCTGTTTACAGGTCCACAACATTTAATAAAACCTTCTTGTCTTTCAGAAATAGTCAGATCATTCTGCCAACACCTCCAAAGACATTTGATCAAGTTCGCCATTGCTATTTCCTTTAGGTACCGTCTTGGCCTAATTCCAATACCAAAGTATACAGCAAATAATGGCGTTATCGGCACCATAAAAGGTTTCTGGAAAAGTCTGATTCATAACGGAAACATGTGCAGATATATAGTGTGAAATGTACACAACAGTTATAAATGAGGCCCCAGGTCATCTCGGCATCTACCTTCCAACCTGAGCTGGCACAAACACACAGCTGCAGCCTTCCCCTCTCATTGGTTCAATTTGTTCTCATTTCCACCAGTGTGTTGGACTAAGATGAATTAATCAGGGGAAGTGTTATGTAGAGGAGGAGAGAAGAAAAGAAAGAGAGATTCAATGACTTCCTCTGGCTACTTAGGCGATGCTAAATGAGAAAACATTACACAGTCCTTCTGCCTCTAAAGCCATCTAGCAGGGTCGTCTAAACCTTTAGCAGCTCTAGTCTTCAGAGAGTTTGTGAGATGTCGGCTAAATGTCTCGTTTCAACGAAGGGCTATTCTATCTTTGTCAACCGTGTCATTATGATTGAAAACCAAATCAGATTTCATCTAGCCTAAACATTTCTATAAGTATTTACATTGTGGGATCAAACCACTGCATTTCCCTGAATACGTTTTACTATGTCTGTCTGAAGAAGAAAGAATAAGCTTGTGAATTGCAATCCCCTCTGTTTTCAATAGACATACTGAGGAGGGTATAAAGTTCACAACATTTATTCCGTGTGTGTTCTTTAAAATGGAAGATCAATTCGGTCACAAGCTCAGCATACATGTTGAAGCCTCACTGTGTGGTGTGAGTGGGGAAGACCAGACAGGCCTACAGTTCTGACCTGTTCACCAAAGGAGGAGCGGTTAGACAACTAACAGCTGTGAACAAACAAGACAAATGTCTTTGTTTGTTACTGTAAATCAAGCCTTTAGCATTCTTTCTGACTACAGCAGGACTAGGAGCAGTACATGGAAGCCATCTTGATGTAAATCTGATAAGATGGGTAAAAAATATATTATAATAAAAACCTTTTTTTTTATATATATATATATATATATATATATATTTTTTTATCTATAGTTAGATATTGCAATATTATTTGGGATGATAGTATATCGATACTTTGACTCCCAAGTATCGATTTGTTAAAAAATATATGATATTTTGCTAGGTAGTGTTATCTAGCACTAGTTGTCTGTACCTACGCCAAAACTCCAGTATTTTTCATCCTATAGCTTGTTCTCCATCTTCTTTATAAATAGTGAGCCAACATGTTTCAGCACTTTTATTTCCCTAACTGACCAAAACAAATATTCATTATGTCTCCCTCTTGTCTCTCTGCAGCAGATTATATAGTGAGCAAAATGTTTGGAACACCAAATGGCAATACCGAATAGCGATAAATATCTAATGGTGAGAATCGCAATACATATTGTATTGAAACATAAGTACTGTGATAATATCGTATTGTGAGGTCCCTGGCAATTCCCAGCCCGAATGGTCAGCACAGCTTTAGATGGTTTAAAAAGCATGAGAGCGTGCTACATCCATAACAACATAGTAGAGCAGAGGGGGGGCAAGGTGGAGTAAATATTGTAATTTCTCATCTGCCTCTGACTTGGGAGAGCATCTCTAGATGATGAATAAAGGGAGTTTGAGAGGAGGGGGGTAGTGATAATGTAGACTACACTGTTCAATCTTAGTGTAATCGGACTTATTCAAAAACGGGTTATTCATTGTGAAAGGGATCAATCACATAAAAGTAACAAGACAGAGAAATCATAAAATAGGTTACAATATGGTGTCTATAACCAGAAAGGGTTCAAGTCAAAAATCCACAGAATAACTTTATGGATTATTTCGGCTGTCTTTCTCTCTTTCCAGGCAGCATTTTCAAAAGACTTAAATGGTGGGTGGAATTGAATCGTTCATTTCCCAATGAAACATTTCGTCACAAAAATAAAATCCCAAACAAAACAATTGGATAAATCCCCCTCTCCACAATTTTTCCCCAGGGTCCGGAGCGGAGCAGCCTTTAAAGGGATACTTCGGGATTTTGGCAATGAGGCCCTTCATCAACTTCCCAATGCTAGTAGATACCTATAGACTTCCAGGCATTGCGCTAACGCTAATTAGCATTGGCTCGCCGAACTACCTCTCAACTTCCTTCATACTGGACACAGACATAAAAATGGTATCCAAAAGTTCATCTGACTCTGGAGAAGAAGATAAAAGAGTTCATTGCCAAAATCCCGAAGTGTCCCTTTAACCCAGCTCATTAGGCCTATCCGACTCCTGCTGTTCTCCCAGTCTCCTGCTCCGTGCTGTACTCTGCCTGGCCTACTGCACCATCTTCTTCCAGACAGCAGAGCAGCCATGAGGAAAACTAGGCAATTATAGCTGGAAGATAATAGCCACTAAGGCCAACAGATATCCGGTAAGACAAATCACTCCCTGTGCCATCGCAGAGGGGAATAACAGCAGCCTCACTGCTCTCCCCAACCGCTGTGTGTGTGTGTGTGTGTGTTTCTCATGCGCTTGCTCGTGCTTGCATGCCTGCATAGTGCAAACATGTGCCTGTGTGTCACGGTGGACAACTCCTTATCAGTTCTGCCTGCCATCTGGCCCAAATGTTAAGAGTGGAGGACAGGAAGGAAGGAATGTATTGAGTGGAGGACAGGAAGGAAGGAATGTTATGAGTGGAGGACAGGAGGGGACAAGGAAAGAAGGTTTCCTGGGAAGAATCTGCCTGTTCTCATGGCAACAGAAGAGGTATATTATGCCCTGCCAAAGAAAGACTGAAGAGTGCTGGCTGGATATCTCAGAAACAGGCCCTTTCAGCACAGGGGAACAATCAAAAGGCAGTTGCCACAGTAATCAATGAGCCTATCCCTGATAAGGAGAAAGTTCATTTTACACAAGCAGACCTGCACTTTGGTTTCTCCCTCTTGCACCCACTCTCCCTATCAGACTTTCCAAAAAAAGTCCAGTTGCCAGGACCACAAATTCAAATTCCACCTAGACACGGTTGCCCTAGAGCACACAAAAAATGATACCTACCTCAACCTAATCAAGCAGCACCACAGCCAACTTCCACAAAACTGTGAACGATCTGAGAGAAGGCAAGAAGGGCCTTTCTTTGCCATCAAAGGAACATATCTTAATTGTGATGTCAAATGTTCTGGCAAAAAATGCTTGAATCAGTTATAGAACCCATTGCCCTTTATGGTTGTGAGGTCTGGGGACCACGCAACAACCAAGAACTCAAAGTGGGACAAACACTAAATTGAGACTGCTAAAACATCCTCCATGTACAAAAAAAAAGAAAAAAGATGAATACAGAGCAGAATTAGTATGATTACTGTTAATTATAAAAAATCCAGAAAAGAGCTATTAAATTCCACAACCACCTAAAAGGAAGCGATTCTCAAACCTCAAACATAACAAAGCCCTCACCTACAGAGAGACGAACCTGGAAAAGAGTCCCCTCAGCCAGCTGGTACTGGGACTCTGTTGACAAACACAAACAGACCCCCAGAACAACAACACAATTAGACCCAACAAAATCATTAAAAAAAGATAATTACTTGACACATTGGAAAGAAATGAACAAAAAGACTGAGCAAACTGGAATCTTATTTGGCCCTAATCAAAGAATACACAGCAGCAGAATACCTTCGACTGTGTACAGACTCAGAGAGCGCGGACTCGCTATTCAGAGGCCGTCATAGGCAGACCTGGCTATTAAAGGAAGACAGATTATGGGCCCCACTGCCCACAAAATGGTGGAAACCGAGCTGCACTTCCTAACCTCCTGCCAAATGTATGTCCTTATAAGAGTGACATACAATATTTCCCTCAGATTACACAGAACCGCAAAGAATTTGAAAACAAAGCCAATTTTGATAAACTCCCATATCTTTTAGGTGAAATACCACAGTGTGCCATCGCAGCAGCCATTCAGTAGCGTAGTATCTGCTTCATCTGACCACTTTTTGATTGATCTAGTCACTGGTGCTTCTTGCTTTAATTCTTTCTTGTAAGCAGGAATCAGGAGGATATAATTATGGTCAGATTTGCCAAATGGAGAGTGAGGGAGAGCTTTGTATGCGTCTCTGTGTGTGGAGTAAAGGTGGTCTAGAGTTATTTTCCCTCTGGTTGTACATTTAACATGCTGATAGAAATTTGGTAAGACCGATTTAAGTTTCTCTGCATTAAAGTCCCTGGCTACTAGGAGCGTCGCCTCTGGGTGAGTGTTTTGTTGTTTGCTTATGGCGGAATACAGCTCATTGATGTAACTGCACGAGGGGGCCACAACAGACTTCCCTCCGTCACGTCATTCCTCGAAGGCCTTTCTGTTAGCCTGCTAGCCCCGTGCCGCTAGCTGCCTGAAGCCACGCACTGGACTTGTATGATCACCCGGCTACGCATGCCTTTCCCTAACGTCGCCATGCCTTTCCCTAACGTCGCCATGCCTTTCCCTAACGTCGCCATGCCTTTCCCTAACGTCGCCATGCCTTTCCCTAACGTCGCCATGCCTTTCCCTAACGTCGCCATGCCTTTCCCTAACGTCGCCATGCCTTTCCCTAACGTCGCCATGCCTTTCCCTAACGTCGCCATGCCTTTCCCTAACGTCTCCATGCCTTTCCCTAACGTCGCCATGCCTTTCCCTAACGTCACCATGCCTTTCCCTAACGTCGCCATGCCTTTCCCTAACGTCGCCATGCCTTTCCCTAACGTCGTCATGCCTTTCCCTAACGTCACCATGCCTTTCCCTAACGTCACCATGCCTTTCCCTAACGTCACCATGCCTTTCCCTAACGTCTCCATGCCTTTCCCTAACGTCTCCATGCCTTTCCCTAACGTCTCCATGCCTTTCCCTAACGTCACCATGCTGTGTCGATTGCTGTTCTGGTTTGTAACTATTGTTTTATTTCACTGTAGAGCCTCTAGCACTGCTCAACACGTCTCGGCTAACAATTTAGTTCCACCTCCCACACACGCAGTGACATCACCTGGTTTAAATGCTATTTCTAGAGACAATATATCTTTCATTATCACTATATGCACAGGTTTACCCCCACTGTATTCACACCCTACTATACCTTTGTCTGTACATTATGCCTTGAATATATTCTACCGTGCCCAGAAATCTGCTCCTTTTACTCTCTGTTCTGAACGTACTAGGCGTCCAGTTCTGTTAGCCTTTAGCCGTTCCCTTATCCTACTCCTCCTCTGTTCCTCTGGTGATGTAGAGGTTAATCCAGGCCCTGCAGTGTCTACCTCCACTCCCATCCCCCAGGCTCTCTCATTTGTTGACTTCTGCAACCGTAAAAGTCTTGGTTTCATGCACGTTAACATTAGAAGTTTGTTTTATTACTGCCCTAGCACACTCCACCAATCCGGATGTCCTAGCCGTGTCTGAATCCTGGTTTAGGAAGACCACCAAAAAACGTGAAATTTCCATTCGTAACTATAACATTTTCCGACAAGATAGGGCGGTGTTGCAATTTACTGCAAAGAAAACCTGCAGAGTTCTGTCTTACTATCCAGGTCTGTACCCAAACAATTTGAGCTTCTACTTCTAAAAATTAACCTCCAGAAACAAGTCTCTCACCGGTGCCGCTTGCATAGACCACCCTCTGCCCCCAGCTGTGCCCTTGACACCATGTGATTTTATTGCCCCCATCTATCTTCTGAGGTCGTGCTGCTAGGTGACCTAAACTGACACACGCTTAACACCCCAGCCATCCTACAATCTAAGCTTGATGCCCTCAATCTCACACAATTTATCAATGAACCTACCAGATATAACCCCATATCCGTAAACACGGGAACCCTCATAGATATCATCCTAACTAACTCACCCTCCAAATACACCTCTGCTGTTTTCAACCAAGATCTCAGCGATCACTGCCTCATTGCCTGCATCCGTAATGGGTCTGCGAGCAAACGACCACCCCTCATCACTGTCAAACGCTCCCTAAAACACCTGGGCGGGGGGGGGGGTATCCTGGAATGACATTGACCTCAACCCGACAGTAGAGGATGCCTGGTTATTCTTTAAAAGAGCCTTCCTCACCATGCCCCATTCAAATGGCATGCCCCATTCAAAAAATTTAGAACCAGGAATAAATATAGCCCTCGGTTCACTCCAGACCTGTCTGCCCTTGACCAGCACAACAACATCCTGTGGCGTTCTGCATTAGCATCGAATAGCCCCCGTGATATGCAACTTTTCAGGGAAGTTAGGAACCAATATACACAGGCAATTAGGAAAGCTAAGGCTATCTTTTTCAAACAGAAATTTGCATCCTGCAGTACAATCTCAAAAAAGTTCTGGGACACTGTAAAGTCCATGGAGAATAAGAGCACCTCCTCCCAGCTACCCACTGCTCTGAGGCTAGGAAACACTGTTACAACCGACAAATCCACTATAATTGAGAATTTCAATAAGCATTTCTCTACGGTTGGCCATGCTTTCCACCTGGCTACCCCTACCCCGGTCAACTGCCCGGCACCCTCCACAGCAACCCCCCACCATTTCTCCTTCACCCATATCCAGATAGCTGATGTTCTGAAATAGCTGCAAAACGTGGACCCCTACAAATCAGCCGGGCTAGACAATCTGGACCCTCTTTCTAAAATTATCTGCCGAAATTGTTGCAACCCCTATTACTAGCCTGTTCAACCTCTCTTTCGTATCGCCTGAGATTTCCAAAGATTGGAAAGCTGCCGCGGTCATCCCCATCTTCAAAGGGGGAGACACTCTAGACCCAAACTGCTACAGACCTATATCTATCCTACATCTCTAAGGTCTTCACAAGCCAAGTTAACAAACAGATTACTGACCATTTTGAATCACATTGTATCTTCTCCGCTATGCAATCTGGTTTCCGAGCTGGTCATGGGTGCACCTGAGCCACGCTCAAGGTCCTTAATGATATCCTAATTGTCATCGATAAGAGACATTACTGTGCAGCTGTATTCATCGACCTGGCCATCGACCTGTCAATCACCACATTCTTATTGGCGGACTCAACAGCCTTGGTTTCTCAAATGATTGCCTCGCCTGGTTCACCAACTACTTCTCTGATAGAGCTCAGTGTGTCAAATCGGAGGGCCTGTTGTCCGGACCTCTGGCAGTCTCTATGGGGGTGCCACAGGGTTCAATTCTCGGGCCGACTCTCTTCTCTGTATACATCAATGATGTCGCTCTTGCTGCTGGTGATTCTCTGATCCACCTCTATGCAGACGACACCATTCTATATACTTCTGGCCCTTCTTTGGACACTGTTAACTAACCTCCAGACGAGCTTCAATGCCATACAACTCTCCTTCCGTGGCCTCCAACTGCTCTTAAACGCAAATAAAACTAAAAAAATGTATTTTTTTTTTTTTATTTCACCTTTATTTAACCAGGTAGGCTAGTTGAGAACAAGTTCTCATTTGCAACTGCGACCTGGCCAAGATAAAGCATAGCAGTGTGAACAGACAACACAGAGTTACACATGGAATAAACAATTAACAAGTCAATAACACAGTAGAAAAAAATGGGCAGTCTATATACAATGTGTGCAAAAGGCATGAGGAGGTAGGCGAATAATACAATTTTGCAGATTAACACTGGGGTGATAAATGATCAGATGGTCATGTACAGGTAGAGATATT
The DNA here is from genome assembly GCF_034236695.1 of Oncorhynchus nerka. NCBI lineage: Eukaryota > Metazoa > Chordata > Actinopteri > Salmoniformes > Salmonidae > Oncorhynchus > Oncorhynchus nerka. The sequence goes on from NC_088417.1 coordinate 84,529,995, forward strand.
GGTGTGCAAAAGAGCAGAAAAGTAAATAAATTAATAAAAAAAACAGTATAAAAACAGTATGGGAATGAGGTAGGTGAAAATGGGTGGGCTATTTACCAATAGACTATGTACAGCTGCAGCGATCGGTTAGCTGCTCGGATAGCTGATGTTTGAAGTTGGTGAGGAGATAAAGTCTCCAACTTCAGCGATTTTTGCAGTTCGTTCCAGTCACAGGCAGCAGAGTACTGGAACGAAAGGCGGCCAAATGAGGTGTTGGCTTTAGGGATGATCAGTGAGATACACCTGCTGGAGCGTGTGCTACGGATGGGTGTTGCCATCGTGACCAGTGAACTGAGATAAGGCGGAGCTTTACCTAGCATGGACTTGTAGATGACCTGGAGCCAGTGGGTCTGGCGACGAATATGTAGCGAGGGCCAGCCGACTAGAGCATACAAGTCGCAGTGGTGGGTGGTATAAGGTGCTTTGGTGACAAAACGGATGGCACTATGATAGACTGCATCCAGTTTGCTGAGTAGAGTGTTGGAAGCCATTTTGTAGATGACATCGCCGAAATCGAGGATCGGTAGGATAGTCAGTTTTACTAGGGTAAGCTTGGCGGCGTGAGTGAAGGAGGCTTTGTTGCGGAATAGAAAGCCGACTCTTGATTTGATTTTCGATTGGAGATGTTTGATGTGAGTCTGGAAGGAGAGTTTGCAGTCTAGCCAGACACTTAGGTACTTATAGATGTCCACATATTCAAGGTCGGAACCATCCAGGGTGGTGATGCTAGTCGGGCATGCGGGTGCAGGCAGCGATCGGTTGAAAAGCATGCATTTGGTTTTACTCGCGTTTAAGAGCAGTTGGAGGCCACGGAAGGAGTGCTGTATGGCATTGAAGCTCGTTTGGAGGTTAGATAGCACAGTGTCCAATGACGGCATGCTATTCAACCGATCATTGCCCGTACCTGCCCGCCCATCCAGCATCACTACTTTGGACGGCTCTGACTTAGAATACGTGGATAACTACAAATACCTAGGTGTCTGGCAAGACAGTAAACTCTCCCTCCAGACTCATATTAAGCATCTCCAATCAAAAATTAAATCTAGAATTGGCTTCCTATTTCGCAACAAAGCTTCCTTCACTCATGCTGCCAAACATACCCTCGTAAAACTGACCATCCTACCGATCCTTGACTTCGCCGATGTCATCTATAAAATAGCCTCCAACACTCTACTCAGCAAACTGGATGTAGTCTATCACAGTGCCATCCGTTTTGCCACCAAAGCCCCATACACTACTCACCACTGCGACCTATACACTCTCGTTGGCTGGCCTTCGCTTCATACTCGTCGCCAAATCCACTGGCTACAGGTTATCTACAAGTCTCTGCTAGGTAAAGGCCCGCCCTATCTCAGCTCGCTGGTCACCATAGCAGCACCCACTCGTAGCACTTGCTCCAGCAGGTATATCTCACTGGTCACCACCAAAGCCAATTCCTCATTTGGTCGCATTTCCTTCCAGTTCTCTGCTGCCACTGACTGGAACGAACTGCAAAAATCACTGAAGCTGGAGATTCCCATCTCCCTCACTAGCTTTAAGAACCAACTGTCAGAGCAGCTCACAGATCACTGCACCTGTGCATAGCCCATCTGTATACAGCCCATCTATCTACCTCATTCCAATACTGTATTTATTTATTTTGCTCCTTTTGCACCACAGTATCTCTACTTGCACATCCATCTTCTGCACATCTACCATTCCAGTGTTTAATTGCCATATTGTAATTACTTCGCCACCATGGCCTATTTATTGCCTTAACTCCCTTATTTGACCTAATTTACACTCACTGTATATAGACTTCGTTATTGACTGCATGTTTTGTTTATTCCATGTGTAACTCTGTGTTGTTGCCTGGTTAAATAAAGGTGTTCTCAACTAGCCTACCTGGTTAAATAAAGGTGAAATAAATGTTTACAAAAATAAAGAATTCAATGCTGTTTTAGTGCCAGCCTCTGACTGCGGTGGCATGTTAACCTGTACTGACAAATGTAGAGTGGTTTCATCATAACTGAAACCTATTGAATGGGCTTTTCATTCTCCCCAGTCCTTTGTCAATCCTCTGCTGTGTGTGCTGGTCAGGGATATATCATTACCCGAGTCAAATGGCTGGGTTGGAGGCTGCTGAAAGCACTCCCCCACATAGATGTAGACATAAATATAAGCTAGGCTAAACCATGGGGTTGGAACTGTTTCAGGAAACAGAACTGAAAATATGATTTCTTTCCATCCAAGGAACAGAAACAAACTAAAGTGATCCATACTATTTCGGAACAGAATGGTTATTTTAAAAGCATGGGAACCTGTTAATACCGTTACTTTACATTCCAGGCATTTTTTCTAGTTCCACAAAAAACCCACAAAAACGCACCACTGCAAAGCCCTCACTATGGCACTCAGAACATATCCCAGTGTCTGCCTGCAAGCTGAAAATATTTACCAGTGTGCATGTTTAGGCTACCTGCCCCGCGCCCCTCCGAAGGATAGGCTACTGTACTGATGTTACAATCGTTACTCAGAAGAGAGATTTTTTATTAGAAGAATGGATGACCTTTTTCAATTATAGTCAAGGATACTATAGGACTAGTTATCACATTTCAAGTTGGATGTATTAACCTCTTCAACCTATGGGGGCGCTATGTCATTATTGGATAAAAAAACGTGCCCGTTTTAAGCGCAATATTTTGTCACGAAAAGATGCTCGACTATGCATATAATTGGCAGCTTTGGAAAGAAAACACTCTGACGTTTTCAAAACTGCAAAGATATTATCTGTGAGTGCCACAGAACTCATGCTACAGGCGAAACCAAGATGAAACCTCAAACAGGAAATGAGCAGAATTTTTGAGGCTCTGTTTCCCATCGTCTCCTTATATGGCAGTGAATGTGTGATGAATGAACCTAAGCTCTCTGCCGTTCGTCCAAGATGTCTGCAGCATTGTGACGTATTTGTAGGCATATCATTGGAAGATTGGCCATAAGAGACTACATTTGCCAGGGGTCCGCCCGGTGTCCTTTGTCTAAATTGTTGCGTAATCTTCAGCTGCATGCATTTTGCCATGCGATTCAGAGGGGAAAGGACACTTCCACGAACCATATATCATCGAAGAGATATGTGAAAAACACCTTGAGGATTGGTTCAAAACAACGTTTGCCATGTTTCAGTCGATATTATGGAGTTAATTTGGAAAAAAGTTTGGCGTTTGGATAACTGAATTTTCGTTTTTTTTTGGTAGCCAAACGTGACGCACCAAACGGACCGATTTTTCCTGCACAAATAATCTTTCAGGACTGAACATTTGATAACTGAGAGTCTCCTCATTGAAAACATCCGAAGTTCTTCAAAGGTAAATTATTTATTTGAATGTTTTTCTGGTTTTTGTGAAAATGTTGCCTGCTGATGCTAACGCTAAATGCTAATGCTAAATGTTAACGCTAAATGCTAAATGCTAGTTTTGCTATGGTTGAGAAGCATATTTTTGAAAATCTGAGATGACAGTGTTGTTAACAAAAGGCTAAGCTTGAGAGCTAGCATATTGATTTCATTTAATTTGCGATTTTCATGAATAGTTCATGTGGTGTTATGCTAATGAGCTTGCGGATAGATTTACACAATCCTGGATACAGGTTTTTTTAGTAGCTAAACGTGACGCACAAAATGGAGCGATTTCTCCTAAACAAATAATCTTTCAGGAAAAACGGAACATTTGCTATCTAACTGAGTCTCCTCATTGAAAACATCCGAAGTTCTTCAAAGGTAAATGATTTTATTTGAATGGTTTTCTGTTTTTTGTGAAAATGTTGCCTGCTGAATGCTAATGCTAAATGCTAATGCTAGCTATCAATACTGTTACACAAATGCTAGTTTTGCTATGGTTGAGAAGCATATTTTTGAAAATCTGAGATGACAGTGTTGTTAACAAAAGGCTAAGCTTGAGAGCTAGCATATTGATTTCATTTCATTTGCGATTTTCATGAATAGTTAACGTTGCGTTATGGTAATGAGCTTGAGGCTGTATTCACGATCCCGGATCCGGGATGGCTCGCCGCAAGAAGTTAACTACAAAAAAGCATGATGTTATTAATTCTGGTGCTGCTCTGCACACACAAGCTTGTTAGCTAGCTATAGCTTGTTAGCTAGCTATAGCTTGTTAGCTAGCAAGCTCAAAATACATGAAAAGGTTCCTCCATAGAAGCTGCTCCTCCTAGGTGTTGTTCTGTGGACCTAATTCAGATAATACATGTTACAACAATATGCCGAGTGCTTCCAGCCTCCTCCTCAACCCTCTCTCTCTCGCTCTCCCACCACACAGAAAATGTCAGTAGCGTCTTGCACCAAAACCTTCACTTGTCTGTCCATCACGCATGTAAACAACTAGCTTGCCTGCTCTATCCACACTGATTGGTGAAGTCATTTAATGAGCTAAATGTCAAAAAAATTAACTTGATTTCACAGGTTAAAAAGGAACACAAAGCGACTATATAAACCAGTACCATTTCTTGGGTTCAAACAGGTTCAGAAAGTAATTTATTTGGTCGGGAACACTGGAACTGAATGAAAAAAATGGTGGTCTGAAATTATTGGGGGAAAATTGGTTTCAACTCCAGGGTTAAACACACACACATTCAGAGTTGTAGAAATAAATATAGGCTAGGGTAAATACAAGCCACTGATTGTTTACCTTGACAAGAGACCCTTCAACCTTAAAACACACTGAAACCTCAGATTCCTTTTCCCTTTGCAATTACTCTGTGTGCTACTTGACATTACCCCTTAGGGAGAAGAAGTTTGTGGCAGAGAGACAGACACAGAGAGAAAGAACGAGAGGCAGAGAGAGTGAGAGGCAGAGAGAGTGAGACGCAGAGAGAGCGAGAGAGAGCGAGAGGCAGAGAGAGAGAGGCAGAGAGAGCGAGAGAGAGCGAGAGGCAGAGAGAGCGGGAGGCAGAGAGAGCGACAGGCAGAGAGAGCGAGACGCAGAGAGAGCGAGAGGCAGAGAGAGCGAGAGGCAGAGAGAGCGAGAGGCAGAGAGAGCGAGAGGCAGAGAGAGCGAGAGGCAGAGAGAGAGGAGTAGAGAGAGCGAGAGGCAGAGAGAGCGAGAGGCAGAGAGAGCGAGAGGCAGAGAGAGCGAGAGGCAGAGAGAGCGAGAGGCAGAGAGAGCGACAGGCAGAGAGAGCGACAGGCAGAGAGAGCGACAGGCAGAGAGAGAGGAGTAGAGAGAGCGAGAGGCAGAGAGAGCGAGAGGCAGAGAGAGCGAGAGGCAGAGAGAGCGACAGGCAGAGAGAGCGACAGGCAGAGAGAGCGACAGGCAGAGAGAGCGAGAGGCAGAGAGAGCGAGAGGCAGAGAGAGCGAGAGGCAGAGAGAGCGAGAGAGGCAGAGAGAGCGAGAGAGGCAGAGAGAGCGAGAGAGGCAGAGAGAGCGAGAGAGGCAGAGAGAGCGAGAGAGGCAGAGAGAGCGAGAGAGGCAGAGAACGAGCGAGTGGAGCAGAGAGAGAAGATTTAAGATGGAGTGCTTTATGATGCTGGTAAGATAGTCAAAATTTACCTCAGAGCAGCAGAATGGGAAAACAGCCAGGGCTACAAGGTGCTTCAGAGAATAGATACAAATAACCTAGGAAAATCCATTACTGTCCCAGGTGAATTCACTCAACTATAACGCTAGTTACGGAATTGAAATTTGTCCGTCTGTGGCAAACAATATGCGAATGTGAGGAGTCTTTAAGAAGTACACAGTCAGCGTTAAAATCAATACTCCATCCGCAGCGGAATTCACGCAAAACATCCCTACAGCACCAGCCCCTGGGAAACCAGAGGGGTAGGCTACTCTTCAAAAACATAGGGGTTCAAAACATAAATGTCTGACGATATAGCTTATTAATTCAAAACACAGTACCAACACTGTAATCATTATTTGAAAGAGTCTAAAAAATTGCCTAGAGATCTCTATACTATAGACTAAAGGAGTCTGCAAGCTTCCCAGTCGAAACAGAACAGTTTGTGCAAATATGACGAGATTTTGTGACATTCTTGTTAGTTTTGGATTTCAGTAAGGTTGTTTTTGGTCTGCTCGGGCACACAACATTTGTTCCTCGAGGCAAGCCGAAGTTGGTAGCCGAAGTTGGTAGCCGAAGTCTACGGCCCCTCGTCGGCGATTGGTCAAAAGCGAGGATTCTTCAATGAAGTTGTTACGGCTCTCGTTTGTAGAATGACCGGACCAAGGTGCAGCGTGGTAGGCGTACATTTTCTTTATTAATGTTCCACCAAAAAACAACACAACGAACATAAAACTTCATAGTGCTAAACATGCAACAAACAAAGACAAAAAAAACGAAAGCGCAAAGTTCTGTAAGGCTAAGAAACTATACTGAAAACAAGATCCCACAAAACCCAAAAGGAAAATGACAACTTATATATGATCCCCAATCAGAGACAACGATAGACAGCTGTCTCTGATTGGGAACCACACACGGCCAAAACCAAAGAAATAGAAAACATAGACTTTCCCACCAGAGTCACACCCTGACCTAACCAAACATGGAAAATAATAAGGAACTCTAAGGTCAGGGCGTGACAGAAGTGCCTGTTGTAATTGAACGAGAGACGACTCTTTGTAACAAACATCCTAGTCAGTTGCAAAAAATCTATGCAAAAATGTCAAGATGAATGACAGATTTCTTGAGTTATATATGTATTAATTGAATAAGTGTATACTGGCTAAGCCATCTCAATGTGGAGAAACAGTACAATTTTCCCTTTTTTCTCATTTTTCAAGCGAAGGTCTTTTAAGGGTGTATTGCGAGCACACTTGTTCGGTTAGCCAAACTTGGCTAGGCGCCAGCCGAACTGAAGCATGCTGACGCCTTAACATTCCTCCCAAACCAAGGTTAGCGAGAGTGACAATAGCACTACCCCATCCCAGCTCAGCTGCTGCTTCTCTGGTGACCTTGGCTGACCACCTGTCAGATCAAACCGTGATGAAGCGGCCAGTGAATGGAAAGCAACATGTCGCATAATGGTAGTTATTATACAGGAGTTACATACAGTAGAGAGAGACAGGGAAAAGAAAGACTGGGAAGAGAGCGAGCAAGAGAGAGAGAAGGAGAGAGGGAATGAAGGAGAGAGAGGGAGGGAGAGAGAACACACAAGCAAGTTAACTAAAATGGCGCCGGAGCAGAAGGCAGACGTTTTACGTGCCCCCAACCGATTGTTTTTTAAAATCTGCGTTAAGTGTAACTTAAAAAAAAAAAAAGATTTTTGTACATAATGTTGCCGCTACCGTCTCTTATGATCGAAAATAACTTCTAGACATCAGGACTGCGATTACTCACCACGGACTAGCAGAATACTTTTTCTTCTTTCACGACTCTGGCGAACCCGAGGCGGAGGAGATACGGCTCCCTCGGGAACATGCCCGACCCCCGGGATCTGCGTGAAGAGGAGGCAAAAAAGAGAGAGGCCGGAGAGCAGGCTGCCTTCTGAGGAGTAGGAGGCGATCGAACAAACCCCCACTCCCCTCAACTCTGCTCGCAAACATGCAATTTTTGGACAATAAAATGTACAAGTTATTGGGAATATTAAACTACCAACAGGACATTAGAAACGAACATCCTATGCTTCATGGAGTCGTCGCTGAATGACGACAATATCAACATACAGCTGGCTGGTTATACGATGTACCGGCAGGATAGAACCGCTGCGTCTGGTAAGACAAGGGGCGGTGATCTATGTATTTTTGTAAACAACAGCTGGTGCACGATATCTAAGGAAGTCTCAAGCTACTGCTCGCCTGAGGTAGAGTTTCTCATGATAAGCTGCAGACACCATTACCTACCGAGAGAGATTTCAAATATATTCCTTGTAGCTGATAACATACCACCACAGTCAGAGGCTGGCACCTAGATAGCATTGAATGAGCTGTATTCCGCCATGAGCAAACAAGAAAACGCTCACCCAGAGGCGACGCTCCTAGTAGCCGGGGACTTAAATGCAGGGAAACTTAAATCAGTTTTACCTAATTTCTATCAACATGTTAAATGTACAACCAGAGGGAAAAGAACTCTGGACCACCTATACTCCACACACAGAGATGCACAAAAAGCCCTCCCTCACACTCCATTTGGCAAATCTGACCATCATTATATCCTCCTGATTCCTGCTTACAAGAAAGAATTAAAGCAAGAAGCACCAGTGACTAGATCAATCAAAAAACGTGGTCAAATGAAGCAGATACTACGCTACAGGACTGTTTTGCTAGGACAGACTGGAATATGTTCCGTGATTCCTCCAATGGCATTGAGGAGTACACCACATCAGTCATTGAAAATCAGTCAATAAGTGCATCGATGACATCGTCCCCAGTGACTGTACGTACATACCCCAACCAGAAACCATGGATTACAGGCAGCATCTGCACTGAAGTAAAGGTTAAAGCTGCCGCTTTCAAGAGGCGGGACTCTAACCCAGAAGATAATTAGAAATCCCGCAATGCCCTCCGACGAACCATGAAAACAGGCAAAGCATCAATACAGGACTAAGATCGAGTCATACCACACCGGCTCTGACGCTTGTCGGATGTGGCAGGGCTTGCAAACCATTACAGATTACAAGGGGAAGCACAGCCGAGAGCTGCCCAGTGACACAAGCCTACCGGACGAGCTAAACTACTTCTATTCTTGCTTCGAGGCAAATAACACTGAAACATGCATGAGAGCACCATCTGTACCGGAAGACTTTGTGATCACGCTCTCCGCAGCTGATGTAAGACTTTAAGACAGGTCAACATGTACTGCGAGCATGCGCTGACCAAATAGTAACTGTCCTCACTGACATTTTCAACCACTCCCTGTCCGAGTCTGTAATACCAACATGTTTTAAGCAGACCACCATAGTGCCTGTGACCAAGAACACTAAGGTAACCTGCCTAAATGACTACCGACCCGTAGCACTCACGTCTGTAGCCTTGAAGTGCTTTGAAAGGCTGATCATGGCTCACAACACCATCATCCCAGAAACCATAGACCTACTCCAATTTGCATACTGCCCCAACGGATCCACAGATGATGCAGTCTCCACACAGCCCTCCACACAGCCCTATCCCACCTGGACAAAAGGAACACTTATGTGAGAATGCTATTCATTGACTACAGCTCAGCATTCAACAGCATAGTGCCCTCAAAGCTAATCAATAAGCTAAGGACCTTGGGACTAAACACCTCCCTCTGCAACTGGATCCTGGACTTCCTGACAGGCCACCCCAGGTGGTAAGGGTAGGTAACACATCTGCCACGCTGATCCTCAACACAGGGGCCCTTTAGGGGTGCGTGCTCAGTCCCCTCCTGTACTCCCTGTTCACTCATGACTGCACGGCCAGGCACGACTCCAACACCATCATTAAATTTTCCGATGACACAACAGTGGTAGGCCTGATCACCGACAACAACGAGACTTCGTACAGGGAGGTCGTCAGAGACCTGGCCATGTGGTGTAAGGACAACAACCTCTCCCTCAAAAATGATCAAGACAAAGGAGATGATTGTGGACTACAGGAAAATGAGGACCGAGCACGCACCCATTCTCATCGACGGGGCTGCAGTGGAGCAGGTTGAGAGCTTCAAGTTCCTTGGTGTCCACATCACCAAGAAACTAACATGGTCCAAGCACACCATGACAGTGGTGAAGCGGGCACGACAAAACCTATTCCCCCTCAGGAGAATAGGTTCTACGGTTCAAAAGGTTCTACAGCTGCACCATCGAGAGCATCATGACTGGTTGCATCACTGCCTGGTATGGCAACTGCTCGGCCTCCGACCGCAAGACACTACTTACGGTAGTGCGAATGGCCCAGTACATCACTGGGGCCAAGTTTCCTGCCATCCAGGACCTCTATAAAAATTGCCAAAGACTCCAGCTACCCTACTCATAGACTGTTCTCTCTCACGGCAAGCGGTACCGGAGCACCAAGTCTAGGTCCAAGAGTCTTCTAAACAGCTTCTACCCCCAAGCCATAAGACTCCTGAACATCTAGTCAAATGACTACCCAGACTATTCACATTGCTGCCCCCCCCCCCTCCCTCCACACCACTGCCACTCTCTGTTGTCATCCTAGCATAGTCACTTTAATTAATTAACTCCACCTACATGTACATACTACCTCAACTGACCGGTGGCCCCGCACATTGACTCTGTGCCGGCACCCCCCTGTATATATTGTTGTTTTTTACTGCTCCTCTTTAATTACTTGTTACTTTTATCTCTTATTGTTACCCATATTTTTTTAAACTGCACTGTCGGTTCGGGGCTCGTAAGTAAGCATTTCACTGTAAGGTGTATGCTGTATTCGGCGCATGTGACTAATAAAATTAGATTTCAGAGAGAAAATGTGATAGATGAGAAAAAGAGGGGTAGAAAGTGATAATCATGGTCCTCTTTTACAGTGCACCGGTCCTCTATTACAGTGCACTGGTCCTCTTTTACAGAATTGATCCTCCAGAATTGATCCTCCACTCTCTAGGCCCTGAGGAGACCAGCCTCTGAATACCAATCACGGAGGTAATTAATAGGAGTTAATGTTGCCTAAGATGGCCATTTCTCTGAAACTCGCTCTGTGAACTCTTATTAATGTTGCCCAGAACACTCATCAGCAGAAATAAATGAGCTTTTAGGGAGGAGAAGGGCCATGAAAAGAACGGGATCTTATCGGCCCAGGAAAATCCCAACTCTGGTAATTTGATTTGAAAATGATTAAAGGATAGGACTTTATCTGTTCTATACTGAATTGTTTCTTGAGAGACATACAGAGAGGCATACAGAGAAACAGACAGAGAAACAGACAGGCATATAGAGAAACAGACAGACAAACAAACAGACAGACAGCGACATACAGAGAAACAGAGATACAGAGAGACAGACAGAGACATACAGAGAGAGACAAACAAACAGAGACATACAGAGACAGACAAACATAGACATACAGAGAGACAGACAGAGACATACAGATAGACAAACCGGCAGACAGACAAACAAACAAACAGAAACAGACAGAGAGAGAGAGAGACAGACAGTTTGGCATGAGGGACTGCTATACAAATTCATGGAAAGTACAAACAGAGAAACAGAGAGAGAGAGAGACAGAGAGACAGACAGTTTGGCATGAGGGACTGCTATACAAATTCATGGAAAGTACAAACAGAGAAACAGACAGAGAGAGAGAGACAGAGAGACAGACAGTTTGGCATGAGGGACTGCTATACAAATTCATGGAAAGTACAAACAGAGAAACAGACAGAGAGAGAGACAGAGAGACAGACAGTTTGGCATGAGGGACTGCTATACAAATTCATGGAAAGTGGTGTTGGGAGAAAAACATTTGACATTATAAAATCCATGTACACAAACAAGTGTGCTGTTAAAATTGGCCAAAACACACATTTCTTTCCACAGGGCCGTGGAGTCAGACATGGATGCAGCTTAAGCCCCACCCGTTTCAACATATACAGTGGGGCAAAAAAGTATTTAGTCAGCCACCAATTGTGCAAGTTCTCCCACTTAAAAAGATGAGAGGCCTGTAATTTTCATCATAGGTACACTTCAACTATGAGAGACAAAATGAGGGGAAAAAAATCCAGAAAATCACATTGTAGGATTTTTAATGAATTTATTTGCAAATTATGGTGGAAAATAAGTATTTGGTCAATAACAAAAGTTTATCTCAATACTTTGTTATATACCCTTTGTTGGCAATGACAGAGGTCAAACGTTTTCTGCAAGTCTTCACAAGGTTTTCACACACTGTTGCTGGTATTTTGGCCCATTCCTCCATGCAGATCTCCTCTAGAGCAGTGATGTTTTGAGGCTGTTGCTGGGCAACACGGATTTTCAACCCTCTCCAAAGATTTTCTATGGGGTTGAGATCTGGAGACTGGCTAGGCCACTCCAGGACCTTGAAATGCTTCTTACGAAGCCACTCCTTCGTTGCCCGGGCAGTGTGTTTGGGATCATTGTCATGCTGAATGATCCAGCCACGTTTCATCTTCAATGCCCTTGCTGATGGAAGGAGGTTTTCACTCAAAATCTCACGACACATGGTCCCTTTGCAGAAAAACAGCCCCAAAGCATGATGTTTCCACCCCAATGCTTCACAGTAGGTATGGTGTTATTTGGATGCAACTCAGCATTCTTTGTCCTCCAAACACGACGAGTTGAGTTTTTACCAAAAAGTTATATTTTGGTTTCATCTGACCATATGACATTCTCCCAATCTTCTTCTGGATCATCCAAATGCTCTCTAGCAAACTTCAGACGGGCCTGGACATGTACTGGCTAAAGCTGGGGGACACGTCTGGCACTGCAGGATTTGAGTCCTTGGCGGCGCAGTGTGTTACTGATGGTAGACTTTGTTACTTTGGTCCCAGCTCTCTGCAGGTTATTCACTAGGTCCCCCTGTGTGGTTCTGGGATTTTTGCTCACAGTTCTTGTGATCATTTTGACCCCACGGGGTGAGATCTTGTGTGGAGCCCCAGATCGAGGGAGATTATCAGTGGTCTTGTATGTCTTCCATTTCCTAATAATTGCTCCCACAGTTGATTTCTTCAAACCAAGCTGCTTACCTATTGCAGATTCAGTCTTCCCAGCCTGGTGCAGGTCTACAATTTTGTTTCTGGTGTCCTTTGACAGCTCTTTGGTCTTGGCCATAGTGGAGTTTGGAGTGTGACTGTGTGAGGTTGTGGACAGGTGTCTTTTATACTGATAACAAGTTCAAACAGGTGCCATTAAAGAAGAAGTTACAGGTCTGTGAGAGCCAGATATCTTGCTGGTTTGTAGGTGACCAAATACTTATTGTCCACCATAATTTGCAAATAAATTCATTAAAAATCCTACAATGTGATTTTTCTGGATTTTTTTTCTCATTTTGTCCATCATAGTTGAAGTGTACATATGATGAAAATTACAGGCCTCATCTTTTTAAGTGGGAGAACTTGCAATTGGTGGCTGACTAAATACTTTTTTGCCCCACTGTATATCAACAAATTGGCAAGGGCACTAGAACAGTCTACAGCACCCGGTCTCATACACTAGAATCTGAAGTCAAATATCTACTGATGATCTGGTGCTTCTGTCCCCAACCAGGGAGAGCCTACAGTAGCACCTAGATCTTCTGTACAGATTCTGTCAGACCTGGGCCCTGACAGTAAATCTCTGCAAGACAAAAAATAATGGTGTCCCAAAAAAGGTCCAATCGCCAGGACCACAAATACAAATTCCATCTAGACACCGTTGCCCTAGAGCACACAAAAAACTACAAATACATGGGCCTAAACATCAGCATAACAGGTAACTTCTACAAAGCTGAGAATGACCTGAGAGAAGGCAAGAAGGGCCTTCTACGCCATCAAAAGGAACATAATATTCGACCTCCCAATTTGGATCTGGCAAAAAATACTTGAAACAGTTTGAGAACCCGTTGCCCTTTATGCTTGTGAGGTCTGGGGTCTGCTCACCAACCAAGAATTCACAAAATTGGACAAACTTCAAATTTAGACTCCGCATGCAGAATTCTGCAAAAAAATCATCTGTGTACAACATAAAACACCAAATAATGCATGCAGAGCAGAATTAGGCCGATACCTGCTAATTATCCAATTCTAGAAGAGACGGTAAATTCTACAACCATATAAAAGGAAGCGGTTCCCAAACCATCCATAACAAAACCATCACCTACAGAGATGAACCTGTAGGTCCTGGGGCTCTGTTCACAAACACAGAATCCACAGAGCCCCAGGACAGCAACACAATTAGACCCAACCAAATCATGACAAAAACAAAAAGATAATTACTTGACACATTAGAAAGAATTACACAAAAAACAGAGGAAACTGGAATGCTATTTGGTCAAAAACAGAGAGTACCTGACCACTGACTGACCCAAACCTAAGGAAAGCTTACAGACTCATAGCCTTGCTATTGAGAAAGGCTGCCGTAGGCAGACGTGGCTCTCAAGAAAAGACAGGCTGTGTACACTACCCACAAAATAAGGTGGAAACTGAGCTGCACTTCCTAACCTCCTGCCAAATGTATGACTCTATCAGAGACGCATATTTCACTCACAAATCCAATTTTGATAAACTCCCATATCTATTGGGTGAAATACCACAGTGTGCCAGCAGCAAGACTTGTGACCTGTTACCAAAAGAAAAGGTCAACCAGTGAAGAAAAAACACCACTGTAAATACAACCCATATTTCTGTTGATTTATTTTCCTGTTTGTACTTTATTTACACATCATTACAACACTGTATATAGACATAATGACATTTGAAATGTCTTTATTCTGTTGGGACTTCTGTGAGTGTAATGTTTACTGTTCATTTTTGTTTATTATCTACTTCACTTTCTTTGGCAATGTTAACATATGTTTCCCATGCCAATAAAGCCCCTCGAATTGAATTGAGAGTGAGTGAGTGAGTGACTAACGATGGCACAGCGACAAACAAATGACGGATGAACAGGCTTTGTCCAAAATGACCTGGAATAGTTTCATGCAGGTGGCTATAGTTTATGGCTCATCTGGTTCCTTCACGTCACACCCTGAACCTCCAGCCCAACATTAGGCTTGGCAATATACTGTTCATACCAAATTAAATCGGGTTCTTTCAAAATATCAACAGTATGATTTTTTATATCGTAGGGGTGCATGCTACCAACTTGCGAGCTACACTGAACAGAAATATAAATGCAACATGTAAAGTGTTGGTCCCATGTTTATTTTTTTTTACCCCCTTTTTCTCCCCAATTTCATGGTATTCAATTGTTGTAGTAGCTACTATCTTGTCTCATCGCTACAACTCCCGTACGGGCTCGGGAGAGACGAAGGTTGAAAGTCATGCGTCCTCCGATATACAACCCAACCAAGCCGCACTGCTTCTTAACACAGCGCGCATCCAACCTGGAAGCCAGCCGCACCAATGTGTCGGAGGAAACACCGTGTACCTGGCAACCTTGGTTAGCGCGCACTGCGCCCGGCCCGCCACAGGAGTCGCTGGTGTGCGATGAGACAAGGACATCCCTATCGACCAAGCCCTCCCTAACCCGGACGACGCTAGGCCAATTGTGCGTCGCCCCACAGACCTCCCGGTCGCGGCCGGTTACGACAGAGCCTGGGCGCGGACCCAGAGTCTCTGATGGCACAGCTGGCGCTGCGGTCCCATGTTTCTTGAGCTGAAATAAAAGATCCCAGAAATGTTCCATATGCACAAAATGCTTATTTCTCTCATTGTGCACAAATGTGTTTACATCCCTGTTAGTGAGCAGTTCTCCTTTGCCAAGATAATCCAGCCACCTGACCAGTCTAGCATATTAAGAAGCTCATTAAACAGCATGATCATTACACACATGCAGCTTGTGCTGGTGATGATATAAGTCCACTCTAAAATGTACAGTTTTATCACACAACGCCACAGATGTCTCAAGTTGAGAGAGCGTGCAATTGGCATGCTGACTGCAGGAATGTCCACCAGAGCTGTTGCCAGATAATTTCATGTTAGTTTCTCTACCAACGTCGTTTTAGAGAATTTGGCAGTAAGTCCAACTGGCCTCAAAACCGCAGACCATGTGTATGGCATCGTGTGGGTGAGTGGTTTGCTGATGTCAACGTTGTGAACAGAGTGCCCAATGGTGGCTGTGGGGTTATGGTATGGGAAGGCATAAACTACAGACAACAAACACAATTGCATTTTATCGATGGCAATGTTATTTCACAGATATACCGTCACGAGAACCTGAGGCCTATAGTCAGACCATTCATCCTCCACCATCAGCTCATGTTTTAGCATGATAATGCAGGGCCCCATGTCACAAGGATCTGTACACAATTCTTGGAAGCTGAAAATGTCCCAGTTCTTCCACGGCCTGCATACTCACCAGACATGTCACCCATTGAGCATGTTTGGTATGCTCTGGATAGACATGTATGACAGCACCAATATCAAGAAACATCGCACAGCCATTTAAGAGGAGTTGGACAACATTACACAGGCAACAATCAACAGCCTGATCAACTCTATGCGAAGGAGATGTCACGCTGCACGAGGTAAAATGGTGGTCACACCAGATAGACTGGTTTCTGATCTACACCCCTACCTTTTATTTAAGGTATCTGTGACCAACAGATGCATAGATGTATTCCCAGTCAAGTGAAATCCATAGATTAGGGCCTAATTAATTGATTTCAAATTTCCTTTTATGAACTGTAAAAGAGTCCTGGCTAAATTCCCAATCTGGCCCTCAAACCATCACGTCACCTAATGATCCCCAGTTTACAATTGGCTCATTCATCCTCCTCCTCTCCTCTGTAACTATTCCCCAGGTTGTTGCTGTAAATGAGAACGTGTTCTCAGTCAACTTACCTGGTAAAATAACGGATAAATAAAAATAAAATAAAAATTCAGTAAAATGATTGAAATTGTTGCATGCTGTGTTTATATTATTGTTCAGTACAAGTGGATAGATGCTCCATCTATACAAGTGGATAGATGCTCCATCTATACAAGTGGATAGATGCTCCATCTATACAAGTGGATAGATGCTCCATCTATACAAGTGGATAGATGCTCCATCTATACAAGTGGATAGATGCTCCATCTATACAAGTGGATAGATGCTCCATCTATACAAGTGGATAGATGCTCCATCTATACAAGTGGATAGATGCTCCATCTATACAAGTGGATAGATGCTCCATCTATACAAGATGCTCCATCTATACAAGTGGATAGATGCTCCATCTCCATATACAAGTGGATAGATGCTCCATCTATACAAGTGGATAGATGCTCCATCTATACAAGTGGATAGATGCTCCATCTATACTCCATCTATACAAGTGGATAGATGCTCCATCTATACAAGTGGATAGATGCTCCATCTATACAAGTGGATAGATGCTCCATCTATACAAGTGGATAGATGCTCCATCTATACAAGTGGATAGATGCTCTATACAAGTGGATAGATGCTCCATCTATACAAGTGGATAGATGCTCCATCTATACAAGTGGATAGATGCTCCATCTATACAAGATAGATGCTCCATCTATACAAGTGGATAGATGCTCCATCTATACAAGTGATAGATGCTCCATCTATACAAGTGGATAGATGCTCCATCTACAAGTGGATAGATGCTCCATCTATACAAGTGGATAGATGCTCCATCTATACAAGTGGATAGATGCTCCATCTATACAAGTGGATAGATGCTCCATCTATACAAGTGGATAGATGCTCCATCTATACAAGTGGATAGATGCTCCATCTATACAAGTGGATAGATGCTCCATCTATACAAGTGGATAGATGCTCTATACAAGTGGATAGATGCTCCATCTATACAAGTGGATAGATGCTCCATCTATACAAGTGGATAGATGCTCCATCTATACAAGTGGATAGATGCTCCATCTATACAAGTGGATAGATGCTCCATCTATACAAGTGGATAGATGCTCCATCTATACAAGTGGATCTAGATGCTCCATCTATACAAGTGGATAGATGCTCCATCTATACAAGTGGATAGATGCTCCATCTATACAAGTGATAGATGCTCCATCTATACAAGTGGATAGATGCTCCATCTATACAAGTGGATAGATGCTCCATCTATACAAGTGGATAGATGCTCCATCTATACAAGTGGATAGATGCTCCCATCTATACAAGTGGATAGATGCTCCATCTATCTATACAAGTGGATAGATGCTCCATCTATACAAGTGGATAGATGCTCCATCTATACAAGTGGATAGATGCTCCATCTATACAAGTGGATAGATGCTCCATCTATACAAGTGGATAGATGCTCCATCTATACAAGTGGATAGATGCTCCATCTATACAAGTGGATAGATGCTCCATCTATACAAGTGGATAGATGCTCCATCTATACAAGTGGATAGATGCTCCATCTATACAAGTGGATAGATGCTCCATCTATACAAGTGGATAGATGCTCCATCTATACAAGTGATAGATGCTCCATCTATACAAGCTCCATCTATACAAGTGGATAGATGCTCCATCTATACAAGTGGATAGATGCTCCATCTATACAAGTGGATAGATGCTCCATCTATACAAGTGGATGCTCCAGATGATCCATCTATACAAGTGGATAGATGCTCCATCTATACAAGTGGATAGATGCTCCATCTATACAAGTGGATAGATGCTCCATCTATACAAGTGGATAGATGCTCCATCTATACAAGTGGATAGATGCTCCATCTATACAAGTGGATAGATGCTCCATCTATACAAGTGGATAGATGCTCTATACATCTCCATCTATACAAGTGGATAGATGCTCCATCTATACAAGTGGATAGATGCTCCATCTATACAAGTGGATAGATGCTCCATCTATACAAGTGGATAGATGCTCCATCTATACAAGTGGATAGATGCTCCATCTATACAAGTGGATAGATGCTCCATCTATACAAGTGGATAGATGCTCCATCTATACAAGTGGATAGATGCTCCATCTATACAAGTGGATAGATAGATGCCATCTATACAAGTGATGATAGATGCTCCATCTATACAAGTGGATAGATGCTCCATCTATACAAGTGGATAGATGCTCCATCTATACAAGTGGATAGATGCTCCATCTATACAAGTGGATAGATGCTCCATCTATACAAGTGGATAGATGCTCCATCTATACAAGTGGATAGATGCCTATACATCTATACAAGTGGATAGATGCTCCATCTATACAAGTGGATAGATGCTCCATCTATATACAAGTGGATAGATGCTCCATCTATACAAGTGGATAGATGCTCCATCTATACAAGTGGATAGATGCTCCATCTATACAAGTGGATAGATGCTCCATCTATACAAGTGGATAGATGCTCCATCTATCTAGATGCTCCATCCATAGATGCTCCATCTAGTGGATAGATGCTCCATCTATACAAGTGGATAGATGCTCCATCTATACAAGTGGATAGATGCTCCATCTATACAAGTGGATAGATGCTCCATCTATACAAGTGGATAGATGCTCCATCTATACAAGTGGATAGATGCTCCATCTATACAAGTGTGGATAGATGCTCCATCTATACAAGTGGATAGATGCTCCATCTATACAAGTGGATAGATGCTCCATCTATACAAGTGGATAGATGCTCCATCTATACAAGTGGATAGATGCTCCATCTATACAAGTGGATAGATGCTCCATCTATACAAGTGGATAGATGCTCCATCTATACAAGTGGATAGATGCAAGTGGATAGATGCTCCATCTATACAAGATAGATGCTCCATCTATCTAGATGCTACAATGTGGATAGATGCTCCATCTATACAAGTGGATAGATGCTCCATCTATACAAGTGGATAGATGCTCCATCTATACAAGTGGATAGATGCTCCATCTATACAAGTGGATAGATGCTCCATCTATACAAGTGGATAGATGCTCCATCTATACAAGTGGATAGATGCTCCATCTATACAAGTGGATAGATGCTCCATCTATACAAGTGGATAGATGCTCCATCTATACAAGTGGATAGATGCTCCATCTATACAAGTGGATAGATGCTCCATCTATACAAGTGGATAGATGCTCCATCTATACAAGTGGATAGATGCTCCATCTATACAAGTGGATAGTGGATAGATGCTCCATCTATACAAGTGGATAGATGCTCCATCTATACAAGTGGATAGATGCTCCATCTATACAATAGATGCTCCATCTATACAAGATAGATGCTCCATCTATACAAGTGGATAGATGCTCCATCTATACAAGTGGAAGTGGATAGATGCTCCATCTATACAAGTGGATAGATGCTCCATCTATACAAGTGGATAGATGCTCCATCTATACAAGTGGATAGATGCTCCATCTATACAAGAGATGCTCCATCTATACAAGTGGATAGATGCTCCATCTATACAAGATAGATGCTCCATCTATACAAGTGGATAGATGCTCCATCTATACAAGTGGATAGATGCTCCATCTATACAAGTGGATAGATGCTCCATCTATACAAGTGGATAGATGCTCCATCTATACAAGTGGATAGATGCTCTATACAAGTCTCCATCTATACAAGTGGATAGATGCTCCATGGATAGATGCTCTATATACAAGTGGATAGATGCTCCATCTATACAAGTGGATAGATGCTCCATCTATCTATACAAGTGGATAGATGCTCCATCTATACAAGTGGATAGATGCTCCATCTATACAAGTGGATAGATAGATGCTCCATCTATACATCTATACAAGTGGATAGATGCTCCATCTATACAAGTGGAGTGGTGGATAGATGCTCCATCTATACAAGTGGATAGATGCTCCATCTATACAAGTGGATAGATGCTCCATCTATACAAGTATAGATGCTCCATCTATACAAGTGGATAGATGCTCCATCTATACAAGTGGATAGATGCTCCATCTATACAAGTGGATAGATGCTCCATCTATACAAGTGATAGATAGATGCTCCATCTATGGACAAGTGGATAGATGCTCCATCTATACAATACCATCTAGTGGATAGATGCTCCATCTATACAAGTGGATAGATGCTCCATCTATACAAGATAGATCCATCTATACAAGTGGATAGATGCTCCATCTATACAAGTGGATAGATGCTCCATCTATACAAGTGGATAGATGCTCCATCTATAGATGCTCCATCTATACAAGTGGATAGATGCTCCATCTATACAAGTGGATAGATGCTCCATCTATACAAGTGGATAGATGCTCCATCTATACAAGTGGATAGATGCTCCATCTATACCATCTATACAAGTGGATAGATGCTCCATCTATACAAGTGGATAGATGCTCCATCTATACAAGTGGATAGATGCTCCATCTATACAAGTGGATAGATGCTCCATCTATACAAGTGGATAGATGCTCCATCTATACAAGTGGATAGATGCTCCATCTATACAAGTGGATAGATGCTCCATCTATACAAGTGGATAGATGCTCCATCTATACAAGTGGATAGATGGATAGATGCTCCATCTATACAAGTGGATAGATGCTCCATCTACAAGTGGATAGATGCTCCATCTATACAAGTGGATAGATGCTCCATCTATACAAGTGGATAGATGCTCCATCTATACAAGCTCCATCTATACAAGTGGATAGATGCTCCATCTCTATACAAGTGGATAGATGCTCCATCTATACAAGTGGATAGATGCTCCATCTATACAAGTGGATAGATGCTCCATCTATACAAGTGGATAGATGCTCCATCTATACAAGTGGATAGATGCTCCATCTATACAAGTGGATAGATGCTCCATCTATACAAGTGGATAGATGCTCCATCTATACAAGTGGATAGATGCTCCATCTATACAAGTGGATAGATGCTCCATCTATCTATAGATGCTCCATCTAAGTGGATGCTCCATCTATACAAGATGATGCTCCATCTATACAAGTGGATAGATGCTCCATCTATACAAGTGGATAGATGCTCCATCTATACAAGTGGATAGATGCTCCATCTATACAAGTGGATAGATGCTCCATCTATACAAGTGGATAGATGCTCCATCTATACAAGTGGATAGATGCTCCATCTATACAAGTGGATAGATGCTCCATCTATACAAGTGGATAGATGCTCCATCTATACAAGTGGATAGATGCTCCATCTATACAAGTGGATAGATGCTCCATCTATACAAGTGGATAGATGCTCCATCTATACAAGTGGATAGATGCTCCATCTATCTGGATAGATGCTCCATCTATACAAGTGGATAGATGCTCCATCTATACAAGTGGATAGATGCTCCATCTATACAAGTGGATAGATGCTCCATCTATACAAGTGGATAGATGCTCCATCTATACAAGTGGATAGATGCTCCATCTATACAATCTATACTCCATCTATACAAGTGGATAGATGCTCCATCTATACAAGTGGATAGATGCTCCATCTATACAAGTGGATAGATGCTCATCTATACAAGTGGATAGATGCTCCATCTATACAAGTGGATAGATGCTCCATCTATACAAGTGGATAGATGCTCCATCTATACAAGTGGATAGATGCTCCATCTATACAAGTGGATAGATGCTCCATCTATACAAGTGGATAGATGCTCCATCTATACAAGTGGATAGATGCTCCATCTATACAAGTGGATAGATGCTCCATCTATACAAGTGGATAGATGCTCCATCTATACAAGTGGATAGATGCTCCATCTATACAAGTGGATAGATGCTCCATCTATACAAGTGGATAGATGCTCCATCTATACAAGTGGATAGATGCTCCATCTATACAAGTGGATAGATGCTCCATCTATACAAGTGGATAGATG
The DNA here is from genome assembly GCF_034236695.1 of Oncorhynchus nerka. Classification (NCBI taxonomy): domain Eukaryota; kingdom Metazoa; phylum Chordata; class Actinopteri; order Salmoniformes; family Salmonidae; genus Oncorhynchus; species Oncorhynchus nerka. The sequence goes on from NC_088417.1 coordinate 84,552,442, forward strand.
CTCCATCTATACAAGTGGATAGATGCTCCATCTATACAAGTGGATAGATGCTCCATCTATACAAGTGGATATAGATGCTCCATCTATACAAGTGGATAGATGCTCCATCTATACAAGTGGATAGATGCTCCATCTATACAAGTGGATAGATGCTCCATCTATACAAGTGGATAGATGCTCCATCTATACAAGTGGATAGTGGATAGATGCTCCATCTATACAAGTGGATAGATGCTCCATCTATACAAGTGGATAGATGCTCCATCTATACAAGTGGATAGATGCTCCATCTATACAAGTGGATAGATGCTCCATCTATACAAGTGGATAGATGCTCCATCTATACAAGTGGATAGATGCTCCATCTATACAAGTGGATAGATGCTCCAGATGCTCCATCTATACAAGATAGATGCTCCATCTATACAAGTGGATAGATGCTCCATCTATACAAGTGGATAGATGCTCCATCTATACAAGTGGATAGATGCTCCATCTATACAAGTGGATAGATGCTCCATCTATACAAGTGGATAGATGCTCCATCTATACAAGTGGATAGATGCTCCATCTATGCAAGTGGATAGATGCTCCATCTATACAAGTGGATAGATGCTCCATCTATACAAGTGGATAGATGCTCCATCTATACAAGTGGATAGATGCTCCATCTATACAAGTGGATAGATGCTCCATCTATACAAGTGGATAGATGCTCCATCTAGTGATGCTCCATCTATCCATCTATACAAGTGGATAGATGATGCTCCATCTATACAAGTGGATAGATGCTATACAAGTGGATAGATGCTCCATCTATACAAGTGGATAGATGCTCCATCTATACAAGTGGATAGATGCTCCATCTATACAAGTGGATAGATGCTCCATCTATACAAGTGGATAGATGCTCCATCTATACAAGTGGATATCTATACAAGATGCTCCATCTATACAAGTGGATAGATGCTCCATCTATACAAGTGGATAGATGCTCCATCTATACAAGTGGATAGATGCTCCATCTATACAAGGATAGATGCTCCATCTATACAAGTGGATGCTCCATCTATACAAGATGCTCCATCTATACAATGTGGATAGATGCTCCATCTATACAAGTGGATAGATAGATGCTCCATCTATACAAGTGGATAGATGCTCCATCTATACAAGTGGATAGATGCTCCATCTATACAAGTGGATAGATGCTCCATCTATACAAGTGGATAGATGCTCCATCTATACAAGTGGATAGATGCTCCATCTTGACTTCTTGGTTACAGCAAAGACATTCAATCCCCTCCTGGATCAAGATCCCTAAATAGCATTGTGCGTTTTTAAAGTTTTTGTTTGTAATAAAGCCCCTTGTGTGCACTTCCGGTAATAGCGTATACCCCGGTATGGTACAGAAACAGTATGATGGTATGAACATCTGGTCTTATCACACTCCTACAGCATACAGACACAGAGTGTAAAAATCTGTCAGACAGCAATATGAAGACGTTATTAGAAATTAAACTATTCTACAAAAATGTGCATATGAAAACTATAACTGCAAAGTGATAGAAATGGTAAGATAAATTGGCATTCCACATGAGAACGTTTGCAGACTCCTCGTGTAGCATATTACCGGCAACTTGAGGAGAGTAATGGCAGAATCTGGGAAAGCCAGTAGGAGCGGGAGGATGGTCAGCATAGTTTACTCATCTTGACTGAGGAAAAGGAAATGTGGACACTGACAGTTATTCTAACATCAGAACTCAGTAAGAAGGACCGCAGATCGTTGCATCCTTGACTTGCATGTTCTGTTCAAATGAATGACCATAATCTAACTGTGATTTGTGTCATTCTGAGTACCGTGGGTGAACGCCCTGATCAGGTTACACACCCAACGCATGTAGGTCCGGTAAAATAAAATGCTGGCAGTCAAATGTCCGTCACCACATTTTCCTAACAAACTCTGCCACCACAGGTCCTTACTCAACCTCTATCCACACACCGTATACAAACAGTGGTGCAGGGATGGGTGAAACTTTGTGTCAAGGATCCTCCCGCTCAGAGTCAGTTTGAGAGAAAAGCCAGACAATAAACCTCCTCTACAGTGTAATGATTCAGTAATAAACAGACGGACACCTTTCCTACAGCCCTGCCAGACCCAGCCTGGTTTAGCCTTCCACAAAGCGACTTGAAATAACTTATTGGCCAGAAACATTATGCTCCTACTCTGTTCTTGCCCCAGATCAATAAGACTCCACGGCATGGCCACAGCTGGCCTGGGTAGCTATTTCTGGAGAGCCAGTGGAAACCCTATAGTCAGCCTGAACACAATCCCCACCACTGGGCGAGGCTGGCTCCTGTTCTGGACAGGAAGAAAAGGACACCTGGCTTGCAGCGAAATAAATGGACAGGTGATTGAACAGCTTGGCAATATTTTTTACAGTGACATATTGAGGCATTGGGTGTCTGATGGGTTGAAGAACTATACAAGTATCATCACTAGACGTGGAACCGGTTGGTTGAGAGAGTGATTGGATGACGCGACGGTGGAACCGGTTGGTTGAGAGAGTGATAGGATGAGGCGATAGTGGAACCGGTTGGTTGAGAGAGTGATTGGATGACGCAACGGTGGACCTAGCAGTCTGACTGAGCTAAAAGACAAGGCTGATGTCATGATGGAGTCAAGACTGACAAACCAATTGTGCATCTCTCTGCCACGCTGAGAGCTCCTTCAAAGACAGGACATAGACATCAATGTCAAATAGCTTAGGTGTATCCAGAGCCTTATATATATGTGGATTTCGGAAGTATATCTCAACACAACAGTATATGTACTATCCAGGATCCTTGGGACATCCCTACCCCTAAACCCCACCCACTAAAGTCATAGGCTGTTATCTCTGCTACTGCCTGGCAAGCGGTACCGGAGCACCAAGTCTAGGACCAAAATGCTCCTAAACAGCTTCTACCCCCAAGCCATAAGACTGCTGAACAGTTAATCACATGGTTACCCTGAGCAATTGCATTGTCCCCCTTTTTATTTGCACTGACTCTGTTGCACCCCTAATTTTCAATGAGCAGGCGGCCTTGTCTGATTTACTGCTTTGCTGTGATTCTAGAACAGATGGAAAGCCTGGTAGCTCACTTTGGATAAGAGACATCTTCCATTCGCCACTGAGCCTAGAAACTGAGGCTGGGCCTTGTAGAGGTACACCACAGTTCAAAATATTGGGGGTCAGACAAGTGTCCTTGTTATTGAAAGAACAGCACATTTTTGTCCATTAAAATAACATCAAATTGGTCAGAAATACAGTATAGACATTGTCAATGCTGTAAAAGACTATTGTAGCTGGAAACGGCTGATTTTTAATGGAATATTTACATAGGCGTACAGAGGGCTATTATCAGCAACCATCACCCCTGTGTTAGCTAATCCAAGTTATCATTTTAAAAGGCTAATTGATCATTAGAAAAACCTTTTGCAATTATGTTAGCACAGCTGAAAACTGGCCTTCTTTAGACTAGTTGAGTATCTAGAGCATCAGCATTTGATTACAGGCTCAAAATGGCTAGAAACAAATAACTTTCTTCTTAAACTCAGTCTATTCTTGTTCTGAGAAATGAAGGCTATTCCATGCGAGAAATTTCCAAGAAACTGAAGATCTCACACTAGAGGTCGACCGATTAATCGGAATGGCCGATTTCAAGTTTTCATAACACTCAGAAATAGGTATTTTTGGACACCGATTTGGCTGATTTTTTTTATATATATTTTTTTTTACAGCTTTAGTTAGCTAGGCAAGTCAGTTAAGAACACATTCTTATTTTCAATGACAGCCTAGGAACGGTGGGTTAACTGCCTTGTTAAGGGACAGAACGACAGATTTTTACCTTGTCAGCTCCGGGATTCAATCTTGCAATCTTACAGTTAACTACTCCAACACTCTAACCACCTGCCTCTCATTGCACTCCACGAGGAGGCTGCCTGTTACGCGAATGCAGTAAGAAGCCAAGGTAAGTTGCTAGCTAGCATTAAACTTATCTTATAAAAAACAAATCAATCAATCATAATCACTAGTTAACTACACGTGGTTGATGATATTACTAGTTTATCTAGCGTGTCCTGCGTTGCATGTAATCGATGCAACGCAGGGGGATGATTTAACAAAAGCGCATTTGCGAAAAAAAGTACAATCGTTGCACGACTGTACCTAACCATAAACACCAATGTCTTTCTTAAAATCAATACACAGAAGTATATAAACCTGCATATTTAGCGAAAAGAAATTAGGTTAGCAGGCAATATTAACCAGGTGAAATTGTGTCACTTTTCTTGCGTTCATTGCACGCAGTCAGGGTATATGCAAAAGTTTGGGCCGCCTGGCTTGTTGCGAACTAATTTGCCAGAATTTTACGTAACTATGACATAACATTGAAGGTTGTACAATGTAACAGCAATATTTAGACTTATGGATGCCACCTGTTAGATAAAATACGGAACGGTTCTGTATTTCACTGAAATAATAAACGTTTTGTTTTCGAAATGATAGTTTCCGGATTCAACCATATTAATGACCAAAGGCTCGTATTTCTGTGTGTTATTATGTTATAATTAAGTCTATGATTTGATATTTGATAGAGCAGTCTGATGGTAGGCAGCAGCAGGCTCGTAAGCATTCTTTCAAACAGTACGTTTTGCCAACAGCTCTTCTCTGTGCTTCAAGCATTGAGCCATTTATGACTTCAAGCCTATCAACTCCCGAGATTAGGCTGGTGTAACCGGTGTGAAATGGCTAGCTAGTTAGCGGGGTGCGCGCTAATAGCGTTTCAAACGTCACTCGCTCTGAGACTTGGAGTAGTTGTTCCCCTTGCTCTGCAAGGGCCGCAGCTTTTGTGGAGCGATGGGTAACGATGCTTCGAGGGTGGCTGTTGTCGATGTGTTCCTGGTTCGAGCCCAGGTAGGGGCGAGGAGAGGGACGGAAGCTATACTGTTACAATGGCAATACTAAAGTGCCTATAAGAACATCCAATAATCAAAGGTCTATGAAATACAAATGGTAGAGAGAGAAATAGTCCTATGAATACTATATTAACTACAACCTAAAACCTCTTACCTTGGAATATTGAAGTCTCATGTTAAAAGGAACCACCAGCTTTCACATGTTCTCATATTCTGAGCAAGGAACTCAAACGTTAGCTTTTTTTACATGGCACATATTGCACTTTTACCTTCTCCAACACTTTGTTTTTGCATTATTTAAACCAAATTGAACATGTTTCATTATTTATTTGATGCTAAATACATTTTTATTGATGTATTATATTAAGTTAAAATAAATTCATTCAGTATTGTTGTAACTGTCATTATAATTTTTATTTTATTTTTTCAATTACAATTAAAAATCGTCCGATTAATCGCTATTGACTTTTTTTGGCCCTCCAATAATCGGTATCGGCGTTGAAAAACCATAAATCGGTCGACCTCTATTTCATAAAACACTGCGTACTACTCTTCACAGAACAGCACAAACAGGCTCTAACCAGAATAGAAAGAAGAGTGGGAGGCTTAAAACCTTGTGATTAGGGGGCAGTATTTTTATTTTTGGAAAAATAACGTTCCCGTAATAAACGGGATATTTTGTCAGGACAAGATGCTAGAATATGCATATAATTGGCAGCTTAGGATAGAAAACACTATAAAGTTTCCAAAACTGTAAAAATATTGTCTGTGAGTATAACAGAACTGATATTGCAGGCGAAAGCCTGAGAAAAATCCAATCCGGAAGTGACTCATCTTTTGAAAGCTCTGCGTTCCAATGCGTCCCTATTGAGCAGTGAATGGGCTATCAACCAAATTACTTTTTTCTCCGTATTCCCCAAGGTGTCTACAGCATTGTGATGTAGTTTTACGCATTTATGTTGAAGAATACCCGTAAGCGGCTACATTGCGCAACAGGTCGCCCAGAGTGATTCTCGCGTAAAATACATACAGAGGTAGCCATTATTCCAATCGGTCCTACTGAAAAACCAATTGTCCCAATTGGATATATTATCGAATAGATATTTGAAAAACACCTTGAGGATGGATTATAAACAACGTTTGCCATGTTTCTGTCGATATTATGGAGCTAATTTGGAATATTTTTGGGCGTTTTCGTGACTGCAATTTCCGAGCAATTTTTTAGCCAAACGTGAAGAACAAATGGAGCTATTTCACCTACAAAAATAATATTTTTGGAAAAAAGGAACATTGGCTATCTAACTGGGAGTCTCGTGAGTGAAAACATCCGAAGCTCATCAAAGGTAAACGATTTAATTTGATTCCGTTTCTGATTTCCGTGACCAAGTTACCTGCTGCTTGCTGGACAAAATGCTATGCTAGGCTATCGATAAACTTACACAAATGCTTGTCCAGCTTTGGCTGTAAAGCATATTTTGAAAATCTGAGATGACAGGGTGATTAACAAAAGGCTAACCTGTGTCTCAATATATTTCACTTGTGATTTTCATGAATAGGACATTTTGTAGGGATATTTATGTCCGTTGCGTTATGCTAATTAGTGTCAGTCGATGATTGCGCTCCCGCACCCGGGATGGGGAGTCACTCGAGGTTATTAATATCACCCACTGATACCAATAGACTAGTATGAGCTGAGAGCTCAGTGGGGGGGCTATGATAATTCATGTGAACTACTTCAGTTCAATAAAACCCAGAGAGAAGACATAACAGCTAGGAAAGGAGACACCACCACAGATGGAATTAACCACTGGCACACAATGGCTGGCGGACAATTTGCGTGTGATTAGAGAGAGAGTGCTAGCCAGCAGCTGGCGTTGAGGCGCTAACACTTTGACGTTATTAATCCTCGGTTTCTCCATGCCTCCAGGCAGAAGGTAGAATAGTCCGACAGCCACCTCTATCCTCAGAGAGAGACTAAAGGTGTGTTCCCTGGCGAAGAGTGAGTGAACTGTTTTAAAAAAAAAATATTTCACCTTTATTTAACCAAGTAGGCTAGTTGAGAACAAGTTCTCATTTGCAACTGCAACCTGGCCAAGATAAAGCATAGCAGTGTGAACAGACAACAGAGTTACACATGGAGTAAACAATTAACAAGTCAATAACACAGTAAGGAAAAAAAAACTGTGAACTGATATTGAACCATACTTCCTGTGGGGGGGGGTGGGATAGGGGGAGGAAAGAGGGATGGAGACAACTGAGAAAAACAGAAGTACTAGGATTCAGAGAGAATCTCAATAATAGACATTTCTATTAATTTCTTGCAAAGTTATGCACATCTATTCAAATGTATGCATGGCAACATAATTACCCTGGGCAACACATGGTAGGTACAAACTAGCTGTATACGTCCAACATCCACTTATAGACGCAGTCATTTTAGAAGAGATCACACTTACCCTGTCGATTGTAAAATGGTTGCACTGAACTTTTCAGATCCAGGCAAAACACACTGCATTTAGCTGCTTTTCATGATGTCATTATTGTTATACTATTATACTATTGATAAATCCTACCTTATTTCTAATTGAATGAAATTACCACATTCACACATGTATTTTGGGGAAAAGGCATGAAAATGAACAATATCTATCCTAAATACTGCCAGCTTATTCAGACAAACAAAAACAAATAAATGAAGCCATTTCACCCATCCTGGTATTTAAGCTAAGAGGAAGTAATGACGGATGTATCTTTAATGAATAGTAATGGAGCTTTTGGAGCGAAGGAATAATATGCCGGGAGAGCAGTCATTTGCATAAAGTCTTACAGGGATTTGGATTCTCAAAATATACACTCTCCAAGATATATAACTTTCTACACTAATATTAGGCCCATTTGTGAATTCCTCCTCACTGCTTCTTTCTGCACATAGTCTGAAGACTGGAGAAGACACTCCTGGGTTGGTGAGGTGCTGGCTGGCGCATAGCTTCCAGCTGGCACATAAGCTATACAAGGACATTCAGAGATGCAACTTTTTAAGCAATAAATTATTAAGCGGTGCATATGGCCATAAAAAAATGACATGGAGGAAATTAGAGATTGAAGTCTCCTTTCTGCCAGATAAGGAGGTGGGGGACAGGGAGAGAGAGACAGACAGAGAGGAGAGAGGAGAGAGCCCCACAGTCACAATGACACACTGCCTCAAGTCAGGATCATTAAACTGGCTTCTAATTGATGAGAAGCAGTCAAGGCATTCCAAGGACACATGGTAACGACCCGAAACGCTTCCTTCCACTCCGAGTCGGAGAGGAGGATCATTCATAACCGACAGGAAGAAGAGCGATGTGAAATACTCCCTGGCCTTGCGCTTAGCCGCTTACTGTACTACAGTCTCAGTCAAAGCAGAACCTTCAGAGTTCAGGACTGAAAACACGCACAGCAATAGCATTTTCCTGTCTATCATAACCTCAAGCTTTAGCTGGAGATTACTTTACTCCCTGACAGGAATAATGATGCTTTCTTAGAGGAGAGATTTTTCTCAATTTACATCCTAAGCATCATTAGACTGCTGTGCAGTGCTCAACTTGGAATGAAATAGGTTCCGGTACTCATTTTGGCTACCGGTACTGTTTATATTTAGGTGCAGGAGCTCCACAATACTCTTGAGCTAATATTCTATAAGAGGAACAGGAGCTCAAACAGTAACAAATGTGAGGTGCTAGTACTCAGCTCCAGTGAGCTCCAGCCCAAGTCAAGCACTGCTGCTGTGTTATATAGACTTGGATCATGTAGCTAAAGTGTTAATGAGCAGGCATAGGCTAATCAAAAATTATTTCCACATGGACAATCTGAGTACGATAGCCAACTGTATTTAACTATTATTTAAAGGTATGTTATTGAGGCATCCATCAGTTGCCTTTCCACCAGGAAAGAGAACAGACACAGATACACGCACATTGCACACACTCTCAGGGCTGAAAAATGTTGACTTTCTGGATCTCCTATACACACTTGATCGTTGAGATTTCCCAGTGACCTTGAAGTTTCATTTTCCAGTAACAGTGGAGTCATTTTTGTGGTAGAAGCTCCGGGCTGGCTTGCGTCAATGATGTCGCCTGACCATGTAAAAATCTTTCACCATCACTTTCACAGGCCGTTATAGCAACCGCAATGCATCATAGTAACTAAAACCTCTTGGAACATGTCCGATTAAAAGTTCCAGGACTTACGGCCTCCTGAGTGGCGTAGCAGTCTAAGGCACCGCATCGCAATGTTGTGGCGTCACTACAGCCTGGGATCAAACTCAAGTTGTCACAACCGGCCGTGACCGGGAGACCCATAAGGCGGTGCACAATTGGCCCAAAGTTGACCAGGTTAAGGGGGGTTTGGCAGGGGGGGGGGGCTTTACATGGCTCATTGCAACCCCTTGTGGCGGGCCGGGCACCTGCAGGCTGGCTTCGGTCATCAGTTGAACAGTGTTTCCTCCGACACATTGGTGCAGTTGGCTTCCGGGTTAAGTGGGCGGGTGTTAAGAAGCGCGGCTTGGCTGGTCATGTTTCGTAGGGCCCAAGACTCTAAATTCGCCTCTCCCATGCCCTTCGTGGAGTTGTAGCGATGAGACAAGATCGTAATCACGAAACTAGGGAGAAAAATAAGAGAAAAAGGGGGTTGGACTGAGGGCTTGTAGACCTGTTGTAAGGCAGGTCTTCACCAGACATCATATAGGCACAAACCCACCGTCGCTGGATCAGACAGGACTGGCAAAAAGTGCTCTCCACTGACGAGTCACGGTTTTGTCTCACCGGGGGTGCTGGTCGGATTCGCATTTATCGTCGAAGGAATGAGCGTTACACCGAGGCCTGTACTCTGGAGCGGGATCGATTTGGAGGTGGAGGGTCCGTCATGGTCTGGGGCGATGCGTCATAGCATCATCGGACTGAGCTTGTTGTCATTGCAGGCAATCTCAACGCTGTGCATTACATCCTGAAGACATCCTCCTACCTCATGTGGTACCTTCCTGCAGGCTCATCCTGACATGACCATACAGCATGACAATGCCACCAGCCATGCTACTCGTTCTGTGCGTGATTTCCTGCAAGACAGGAATGTCAGTGTTCTGCCATGGCCAGGGAAGAGCCCAGATCTCAATCCCATTGAGCATGTCTGGGACCTGTTGGACCGGAGGGTGAGGGCTAGGGCCATTCCCCCCAGAAAAGTCTGGGAACTTGCAGGTGCCTTGGTGGAAGAGTGGGGTAACATCTCACAGCAAGACCTGGCAAATCTGGTGCAGTTCATGAGGAGGAGATGAACTGCAGTACTTAATGCAGCTGGTGGCCACACCAGATACTGACTGTTACCTTTGATTTTGACCCCCCCCCTCTTTGTTCATGGACACATTATTAAATTTCTGTTAGTCACATGTCTGTGGAACTTGTTCAGTTTATGTCTCAGTTGTTGAATCTTGTTATGTTCATACAAATATTTACACATGTTAAGTTTGCTGAAAATAAACATAGTTGACAGTGAGAGGACAAAAAGGCTACAGTTTTTACCCCCAAGCCATAAGACTCCTGAACCGGTAATCAAATGGCGACCCGGACTACTTGCATTGTGTGCCTACCCCCCTACCCCACTTTTACGCTGTTGCTACTCTCTGTTTATCATATATACATAGTCACTTTAACTATACATTCATGTACATACTACCTAAATGGCCCGACCAACCAGTGCTCCCGCACATTGGCTAACTGGGCTATCTGCATTGTGTCCCGCCACCCACCAACCCCTCTTTTACTCTACTGCTACTCTCTGTTCATCATATATGCATAGTCACTTTAACCATATCTACATGTACATACTACCTCAATCAGGCCGACTAACCGGTGCCTATATATAGCCTCGCTACTGTTATAGCCTCACTAGTGTATATAGCCTCGCTACTGTTATAGCCTCGCTGCTGTATACAGCCTTACTACTGTTATTTTTCACTGTCTTTTTGCTGTTGTTTTATTTCTTTACTTACCTATTGTTCACCTAATACCTTTTTTGCACTATTGGTTAGAGCCTGTAAGTAATCATTTCACTGTAAGGTCTACACCTGCTGTATTTGGAGCATGTGACAAATAAACTTTGATTTGATTTGAGGACATTTCTTTTTTTGCTGAGTTTATATAAATAATATAAAGGTTCCATGACTTAAAACTGTGACCTATTGGCTCTGTACCATCTCAAGAGCATTGGGTCTCTATTTACTTCACTGTCCCGTTTAACCTCTCTCCCCCTTCCCTTTCTCCCTCTGTCCTCCTCCCTGTGATTCTAAGCTCTGCAGAAAGGTGTGGAGAAGAGGGGTCAGGAGGCTGAGAGAACAGATGCTTCATCAGTAGCAGGTACAGGCCTCTCCAAGCAGAGATACTGGCTGCAGTAGAGGGAGCACCCACACTGCATCTTCCTCAGATTCTGGAACTCCTATCCCATCTAGATCTACATCCACCTCACACAAGGGGGTAGAGCTAGACGAGCTACTGAAAGACAAAAGGGGATACCTCGTCAGTTGCACAATTGAATGCATTCCAACCCAACCCCTCAGAATCAGAGAGGTGCGGGGGGCTGCCTTAATCCACGTCCACTTCACTGGCGCCCAGGGAGCAGTTATTATTGGGGATTAACTGCCTTGCTAAAATGCAGAACGGCAGATTTTTCCACTTTGCCGAATCTGGGATTCGAACCAGCGAACTTTCGGTTACCAATGCTCTTAACCGATAGGCTACTTTCTACCGAAGAGGCTACCAAGGTTAAACTCTGACTTCAGTCCAAAGTCCATACAGCCAAAAAGGCATCAAAATATGCACCCGACCCGATACAAAATGGGTGCAGCGTTGACTTCCTTCAGCACAATCTGCATACATTCTCATCTACACGTCATGGTGTTGTGTTGGGAGAGGTTGCTACAGCTCTGGGCCATGACAAGACCATCTTCCATCATCTTCCCCACCTCCCTGGGCCCAAAACAACCCCCTACTTATCATATTGGGGCCACCTTCACCCCCTCCCCGGGCCCCAACCCCTACTCGTCTCCAAAGAAGTGCACCCTGAATCATCTGTAATCGGAAGATGCCATGTCTTTTTACATCATAAACTGAGATGAAAACAATCCTTTTCATACCCAGAGAGTAAAGGGAATTCATTTCAAGACATCTGGAAAAAGTAAATAATTCAACAGTGATTAGGCCTAATCTGTGCATGCTGGATATGGAACAGCACATGTATCAAGCTGTGTTATAAGGCAATTTATTTAATGCAAGCTTTGAGGATCCCACAAAAGACTAACCCCAGGTGTCATCTGTAACACTAAATAACTTCTAGCAGGGGTTTTGAAATACATTTGTGCCAGTTAGTTACAGATTTCATGTAGGAATATGTTCTCCACTCAGGAACCGTGGCAACACTTCAAGCCCTGCCTTACCGGCGTAGATTTCATTCTGTCATCACTATGGGATGTTCCCTGTCACTGGGGTAATTTATTGGTCAATATAATATTTAATTAGTGTACTCGCTGTTCGCACTGAGGCAGAAGCACCAAATAACAACTCTAAATCCAGCCCAAATGCATCCTGGGAATTGGAGTAGCCTACACTAAGACAGAGGCTCACAGTAACATACCGCGCCACAGTGATTAGAAGTACGCTGTGGACTGCATCTCATCTGGTGCCCTCTAGAAAACAACATGTCAATATTAAACAGGTTAGAATGGAGTGTGTAATGTACATGTGGATATGAGGAGTCCGTTTACCTTAAGGTGGGTATACGAATGTCAGGCAGTTCAAGTTCCTACACTGCATCAATAGTCAATCATAAGTAAATAGCAGTACATTGGCTGTTATTGCTGTGAATACGCAGTATGTAGCTTATTTCATATAATCACAGATATAGTTTACTGGTAGACCAGCAAATGGATGATTACATTGTACTCTTGTCAATGGGTTAGTTTTGAACAAAACATTTTTTTTAAAGTCCATAAAAACATGAGTATTCTTATGGTGTGATGGTTATGGATGTGCTGCCTTCTGCCTTTTCACAACCCAAGGCTGGGGTTTCTTCCTCATGACATCAACCTGTTTGGTGTTACACTGTTAATGCTGTATAACCCCACACCTACAGAATGTATAACACAAAGATCATTGAGCCTCTGCTTGGACCTCTGTTTAACACTCTAACCTTGCTTATGTAATATATTCAGCACAATACAACTTCCACTTCTAGGTAGTACAACTGAGAAAGCACAACATTAAAACGGCTGTAAATGTCTGAAAGTCTACTTGGAGCCCTGTGAATATTGTTCAGTGAACGAATAGACAATCTACAGCATTCAAGTGTACTTTTAGTGCAACGTATCCTTGAATTCCAGATGATTCTAAATGTATTCCAATTTCTAAGCTAAGGGCTGAATGAAAAAGACATGAAATCCACATGCAGTTCGTGTCCTCTGTTCTATTCTCCTTCTGTTTCATTGAAGTGCCAATGAAAGACAGTTTTTGATGGTCAGCATAAAAGACCATCCGTATCGATCCAATCAGGCAAAAATTATGCAGAGGAAAAGAGATGAGGACTCTTCAAAATGGTGTCTATCTTGTCTCCATTTGTGTCATCAGGACTGAGATCTATACTACAGGGAGATGATCGTGCCAGGCGAGGAGATAGCACCATTATAGTGCTGGAAATTGCGATTCTCACAATTCTATATGTATTGTAGGGCTGTCTCTGACAAAAAAAAATTTGGTCGACCAAGAGTCCTCTGTTATTTCGACCAATCGATTTGCCAAAATGTTTCATGTGGATTTTTCCATATATTTCCATATCCCTATATGTTTTAATCAAATCAACTATATTCACTGAGCTTGTCTGATGCTTTAAGCAGACGGTTTGATTAAATAATTACAAACACAAATGACTAGAGTGAGTCCGACCAGTAATTGATTTGATCGTGCCGGGTCAGGCTCAGTCATGCTGCGCTGTGTTAAAAACAATGACAGCGAGTGACTGTGACTAGCACCCGTTGTCTTTCTCTCCTCCCTGCTGCTGCGACCACCTCATAACATCAACAGTGTTTATAGTGTTGTCTTTCTCTCCTCCCTGCTGCAGCGACCACCTCATAACATCAAGTGTTTATAGTGTTGTCTTTCTCTCCTCCCTGCTGCAGCGACCACCTCATAACATCAACAGTGTTTATAGTGTCGTCTCTCTCTCCTCCCTGCTGCAGCGACCACCTCATAACTCTCTCTCCTCCCTGCTGCAGCGACCACCTCATAACATCAACAGTGTTTATAGTGTTGTCTTTCTCTCTCCTCCCTGCTGCAGCGACCACCTCATAACATCAACAGTGTTTATAGTGTTGTCTTTCTCTCCTCCCTGCTGCAGCGACCACCTCATAACATCAACAGTGTTTATAGTGTTGTCTTTCTCTCCTCCCTGCTGCAGCGACCACCTCATAACATCAACAGTGTTTATAGTGTTGTCTCTCTCCTCCCTGTGTTTATAGTGTTGTCTGCTGCAGCGACCACCTCATAACATCAACAGTGTTTATAGTGTTGTCTTTCTCTCCTCCCTGCTGCAGCGACCACCTCATAACATCAACAGTGTTTATAGTGTTGTCTTTCTCAACAGTGTTTATAGTGTTGTCCTCCCTCCCTGCTGCAGCGACCACCTCATAACATCAACAGTGTTTATAGTGTTGTCTCTCTCCTCCCTGCTGCAGCGACCACCTCATAACATCAACAGTGTTTATAGTGTTGTCTTTCTCTCCTCCCTGCTGCAGCGACCACCTCATAACATCAATAGTGTTTATAGTGTTGTCTCTCTCCTCCCTGCTGCAGCGACCACCTCATAACATCAACAGTGTTTATAGTGTTGTCTTTCTCTCCTCCCTGCTGCAGCGACCACCTCATAACATCAACAGTGTTTATAGTGTTGTCTTTCTCTCCTCCCTGCTGCAGCGATCACCTCATAACATCAACAGTGTTTATAGTGTTGTCTTTATCTCCTCCCTGCTGCAGCGACCACCTCATAACATCAACAGTGTTTATAGTGTTGTCTTTCTCTCCTCCCTGCTGCAGCGACCACCTCATAACATCAACAGTGTTTATAGTGTTGTCTCTCTCTCCTCCCTGCTGCAGCGACCACCTCATAACATCAACAGTGTTTATAGTGTTGTCTTTCTCTCCTCCCTGCTGCAGCGACCACCTCATAACATCAACAGTGTTTATAGTGTTGTCTTTCTCTCCTCCCTGCTGCAGCGACCACCTCATAACATCAACAGTGTTTATAGTGTTGTCTTTCTCTCCTCCCTGCTGCAGCGACCACCTCATAACATCAACGGTGTTTATAGTGTTGTCTCTCTCTCCTCCCTGCTGCAGCGACCACCTCATAACATCAACAGTGTTTATAGTGTTTATAGTGTTGTCTTTCTCTCCTCCCTGCTGCAGCGACCACCTCATAACATCAACAGTGTTTATAGTGTTGTCTTTCTCTCCTCCCTGCTGCAGCGACCACCTCATAACATCAACAGTGTTTATAGTGTTGTCTTTCTCTCCTCCCTGCTGCAGCGACCACCTCATAACATCAACAGTGTTTATAGTGTTGTCTTTCTCTCCTCCCTGCTGCAGCGACCACCTCATAACATCAACAGTGTTTATAGTGTTGTCTTTCTCTCCTCCCTGCTGCAGCGACCACCTCATAACATCAACAGGGTTTATAGTGTTGTCTTTCTCTCCTCCCTGCTGCTGCGACCATCTCATAACATCAACAGTGTTTATCGCGCCGTCCGTGTTGCTGAAGCTGCAACATAATTACAGACATTTCTGACTGAAAGGTTGTGTTACTGAAATCCCTCATTTGTTCAGGAAAAACATTCCCTATTCCCTTGACCCTTGCTCTCTTTACGTGACATACGTATGCATCGCATGCACGTGACCAAAGACCTATTCGCACGGGACTAGTATTACTAGAGAACGTTGGTTATGTAATTATTACTCCAGAATGAAAGTTATTCCAGCAGACGATTCTGACGGGATTAGTTTTTTTCCAAACTGTCCCCTGTAATTCTTTGACAGTTATGACACAAGCCTGGAGGTTTTTATTCTAGGTGTGAAGATACAATATTTCAACATGTCCAGGTGATAAGGCCACACTGATAACTCCAGCTTGGCTCTTAAGTTTCTAAACCAAAGCATATTTCCTACAGTGTCACCATAATATTTGAATTGAGGAAGTGTGATCATAATCATTAGGATATTTTAGCGATCCGCAGTACGTCTCAAATGCCCCCCAGCCTTCAGATGTGAGCTAAACAGTGCAATTGCACTTGAGATGCGTTTTAAGGCTACGGATGAGAAAGTTAACTTATCATTCCCAAACGTTTAGATCCAATGTATGCTGCTGCTTTGCGATCTATTAACAGCAGTCCACAAATCAACTTTTAACAAGGCACAGCTATTAATTGAAATGCATTCCAGGCGACTACCTCATGAAGCTGGTTGAGAGAATGCCAAGAGTGTGCAAAGCTGTCATCAAGGAAAAGGGTGGCTACTTTTAAGAATCTCAAATATAAAATATATTTTGATTTGTTTAACACTTTTTTAGTTACTACATGCCTCCATATGTGTTATTTCATAGTTTTGATGTCTTCACTATAATTCCACAATGTAGAAAATAGTAAAAAATAAAGAAAAACCCTGGAATGAGTAGGTGTGTCCAAACTTTTGACTGGTACTGTAGGTCATTCATATCAGAATCAGTTATTGTTTTCTTGCGCAAACTGCAAGAAACACCTCTCAAACGCAGACATCTCTCTCAAAACGTAGGGAAGTGGATTGGCACGGGACTAGTATTATCAGAGGACATTGGAGTTCGCCAAAAAATAGGTTACTCTGGACAGAATTGGTACTCTCCTGCCATGTAAAAATTACTGACATGGCAGATTCAGAAGGGACAACAATTACAGATGTGGTATTTTGTGCTCGTGCATATAATTCAATTGCCCGACCTCCCAGAGTAAAACTAATCCTGTCTGAATAGGGCTTGACCTATAGCCAGGACAGGTCTTTGCAATTGTGCCGCCATTAAGCGAGAACAAAAAACGCTGGCCCCGCAAAACTAGAATAGTCACAGTAAGCAAAGTGATGTTGAAAAGACCTCAAAAATATGTTTTTTTCCAGACGTTGAAGTTCGGTTCAATTTATGTTTAAAATATATATTTTCCAGGAACCTGAAAAGGCATCTTTCCCGGGCAATGAAATCAGGTACATTTTCGGTTCTGAATGAAAGTTGAAAAGGCATCTTTTCCGGACGTTGACAAATAGGTATATTCTGGACATTGAAAATCAGGTTCATTTCTGGTTCTGAATGAAAGTTGAAAATAAGTAATTTATGGATGTCTATGTTTGGACCAAATCAAGGCTGTTCCAGACTGGACAAAAATCTGAGCCAAACATAAACGTCTAGGATTGGTTCAGATTTTGTCCGGACAAAAAACTAATGTCTGTGGTTGTGGAAGTCAAGGCTGGTTCGAAACTGCACAAAAAAAAAGAGAGATTGGCATCAGTCCGTGCTTACAGAGGTGTAACCTACAGTGTTGCTACTAATGTTAAAAGGCATTACTTATTACTATTATTATTATAATAACAATAAGGAGACCACCTTATTAAAAGGAGCGTTATTAATATAACATATTTCTGACAATTTGGAACAGTGTAAATACTAAACTAATTCTAAATAATACCAGAGAGGCTGTTCTAATGGAAAAAAAAGTGAAGCGCCTTTATCACAGCAAAGCAAAGATTAAAAACAGCAGAATTTGTGAAATTGTTTACTTGACATGTCGTTGTGTGAGGCTTGGTGCTCTATTAAACAAACACCCAAACAGGCAACAGAAACAGGAACTGTTGGTGATTATAAAGCCAGGCACATTTAACAGTTAGCCTATTGATTATAGACGTAACTAATTTCCGGTTTCCGCTCCCCTCACGTTTATTAGACATTAAGGCAAGGGCTGTTCTCATCTCCTCCTTCTGCGACTGTCTTCACGGCATTGTTCTCAACACCAATGAGCTGGTTAACTTCACTATCATGCACATCAGTGGAGGAGGATCCTCAGAGGCAGAAGGGGAGGAGGATCCTCAGAGGCAGAAGGGGAGGAGGATCCTCAGAGGCAGAAGGGGAGGAGGATCCTCAGAGGCAGAAGGGCAGGAGGATCCTCAGAGGCAGAAGGGGAGGAGGATCCTCAGAGGCAGAAGGGGAGGAGGATCCTCAGAGGCAGAAGGGGAGGAGGATCCTCAGAGGCAGAAGGGGAGGAGGATCCTCAGAGGCAGAAGGGGAGGAGGATCCTCAGAGGCAGAAGGGGAGGAGGATCCTCAGAGGCAGAAGGGGAGGAGGATCCTCAGAGGCAGAAGGGGAGGAGGATCCTCAGAGGCAGAAGGGCAGGAGGATCCTCAGAGGCAGAAGGGGAGGAGGATCCTCAGAGGCAGAAGGGGAGGAGGATCCTCAGAGGCAGAAGGGGAGGAGGATCCTCAGAGGCAGAAGGGCAGGAGGATCCTCAGAGGCAGAAGGGGAGGAGGATCCTCAGAGGCAGAAGGGCAGGAGGATCCTCAGAGGCAGAAGGGGAGGAGGATCCTCAGAGGCAGAAGGGCAGGAGGATCCTCAGAGGCAGAAGGGCAGGAGGATCCTCAGAGGCAGAAGGGGAGGAGGATCCTCAGAGGCAGAAGGGCAGGAGGATCCTCAGAGGCAGAAGGGGAGAAGGATCCTCAGAGGCAGAAGGGGAGGAGGATCCTCAGAGGCAGAAGGGGAGGAGGATCCTCAGAGGCAGAAGGGGAGGAGGATCCTCAGAGGCAGAAGGGCAGGAGGATCCTCAGAGGCAGAAGGGGAGGAGGATCCTCAGAGGCAGAAGGGGAGGAGGATCCTCAGAGGCAGAAGGGGAGGAGGATCCTCAGAGGCAGAAGGGCAGGAGGATCCTCAGAGGCAGAAGGGCAGGAGGATCCTCAGAGGCAGAAGGGCAGGAGGATCCTCAGAGGCAGAAGGGGAGGAGGATCCTCAGAGGCAGAAGGGCAGGAGGATCCTCAGAGGCAGAAGGGCAGGAGGATCCTCAGAGGCAGAAGGGCAGGAGGATCCTCAGAGGCAGAAGGGCAGGAGGATCCTCAGAGGCAGAAGGGCAGGAGGATCCTCAGTGAATTTCCTTTTTTAAATTTTATTTTAAGTTATCCTTTTTAGATAAAACTATACTACATCTAACAACATCACCAAATTGATTAAAACACACTATTTTGCAAAGGTGGTCTACAGTAGCCTATACAACACTCTGTAGGGTTGCACCATATTACCTCCCCTAACCTGTGCGCCAGCACGTTGACTCTGTACCGGTCCCCCCTGTATACAGCCTCCACATTGACTCTGTACCTGTACATTGACTCTGTACCTGTATATGGTCTGCACGTGCGTGTCTGTCTGTCTGTCTGACACACACGTGCAGACAAGCACGCACATCAGACACAGACAGACAGGTGCCTGCCTGCCTGCCTGCAGCTTTGCTCTGGGAACGTGTAGGGCCCTGAGCAGCAACAGCAGGGTTGGTCAGAGTGCTGGTGCAAAGTACAGAGAGAGATAAGAAAAATCGATATGTAACAATTACTGGAGTCTTCCCTCTCGCGGCAGCACTATTAACAGAGACAGTACAGTCTCCTCTGCTGCTCTCTCTAAGAGCAGAGGGAAAACATGACAGTCGTCTGGTGATTGTTGATAGACGGTTCATGATACTACAAGGCCAGAGTTTGTTGTGCATTTCCTGTCTGGATGACATCAGTAAGCTGACAGCATCTCAAAAGGAAAAATCCTAGAAGGTGGTATAATTAAAGATGGTGTATTGGCATTAGGGCTGACCTCATTTAGTCGATTGGTCGATTGTGTTGGTCGCCCGAGATTTCTTTAGTTGAGCAGTAGCAAAAATATATACATAATAGTGTACAAGACACATGTCTGATTCGCACCTGAGTGGACTAATCCATTGTGGAGGTGGGTTGAAATGGTACAGTCCATCAGACTAAGACATGTGCTACAGAAATGTTATATGTTTATATACATAAGAACAATTGTGCAACACTAATAAAATGAATATAATTTCATAACAAATTGGCATTAAATAGTAGTCGCTGTCCGCGGTTCTGAAACACATCAGTGCTCTGTTGAATTGGCGCCTTTTCCTAGACCATGTAGCTATATGCATAATAGCAAAGCATTGAGAACAATGGGGCGGAGGCAGCTGCAGAATGAGGAGATGAGAAAACAGCCCTTGCCTTATTGTCTAAGAAAAGTGAGGAGAGGAAACCAACTTAATGAGGTCTATAATCAATAGGCTAACTGTTAAATGTG
The DNA here is from genome assembly GCF_034236695.1 of Oncorhynchus nerka. NCBI lineage: Eukaryota > Metazoa > Chordata > Actinopteri > Salmoniformes > Salmonidae > Oncorhynchus > Oncorhynchus nerka. The sequence goes on from NC_088417.1 coordinate 84,572,813, forward strand.
CCTGGCTATATACATCATCCATATACTGTACCAGTCAAAAGCTTGGACACACCTACTCATTCAAGGATTTTTCTTCATTGTAGAATAATAGTGAAGACATAAAAACTATAAAATAACACATATGGAATCATGTAGTTTCCCCCAAAAATTAAATGAAAATAGATTTTATATTTGAGATTCTTCAAAGTAGCCATCCTTTGCCTTGATGACAGCTTTGCACACTCTTGGCATTCGCTCAACCAGCTTCATGAGGTAGTCACCTGTAATGGATTTCAATTAACAGGTGTGCCTTTTTAAAATTACATTATTTGAATTTATTTTCTTCTTAATGCGTTTGAGCAAATCAGTTGTGTTGTGACAAGGTAGGGGTGCTCTACAGAAGATTGATTTGGTAAAAGACTAAGTCCATATTATGGCAAGAACAACTCAAATAAGCAAAGAGAAACAACAGTGCATCATTACTTTAAGACAAGAAGGTCAGTCAATCCGGGAAACATTTCAAGAACTTTAAAAGTCTCAACGGGTGCAGTCGCAAAAACCAAAAAGCGCTATGATGAAACTGGCTCATGAGGACTGCCACAGGAAAGGAAGACCCGGAGTTACCTCTGCTGCAGAGGATTCGTTCATTAGAGTTACCAGCCTCAGATTGTGAAACACTTATTTAGGCTGCAGAGTTCAAGTAACAGACATCTCAACATCAACTGTACAGAGGAGACTGTGTGAATCAGGCCGTCATGATTAAATTGCAAAAAAAATGCTAAAAAACGACTAAAGGACACCAATAAGAAGAAGAGACTTGCTTGGGCCAAGAAACACGAGCGATGTACCTTAGACCCCTTGGAAATCTGTCCTTTGGTCTGATGAGTCTAAATTTGAGATGTTGGGTTCCGACCACCTCGTGCTTGTGAGACGCAGAGTAGTTGAACGGATGATCTTCGCATGTATGATTCCCAAAGTGAAGCATGGAGGTGGTGGTGTGATGGTGCTTTGCTGGTGACACTGTTTGTGATTGATTTAGAATTCAAGGCACACTTAACCAACATGGCTATGGCAGCATTCTGCAGCAATACGCCATCCCGTAGTGGGACTATCATTTGTTTTTCAACAGGACAATAACCCAACACACCTCCAGGCTGTGTAAGGGCTATTTGACCAATAAGGAGAGTGATGGAGGGCTGCATCAGATGACCTGGCCTCCACAATCCCCTAACCTCAACCCAATTGAAAGCAGCCAACAAGTGCTCAGCATATGTTGGAAAAGCATTCCAGTTGAAGCTGGTTGAGATAATGCCAAGAGTATGCAAAGGTGTCATCAAGGCAAAGGGTGGCTACTTTGAAGAATCTCAAATATAAAATATATTTAGAATTGCCTTCGCTCCCCACCCGCCATTTTTAAAAAGGCCCGGCGAAGCTCCATCACTTATGTAAATCATGCAGAAACAGGCAGCGTGGAGGTCTCCTTGGATTTTGTTGGAAAGGGAAGAGATTGTGCTTTACAGTGGTATTCATATTACAGTTGACCTGGAAGTATTACGTTTTTTTGGCGCTAAAATAAGGTCAATTGTACGGACCAAGGCGATGGACAAAAGTGAGTGCGTTTACGTTAGTAGTACTAAGCACATTTTTCTCTCGTTAAAAAAGAAAACAAATACTATGATATTTTGGCCATATCGCCAAGCCCCAACACGCACACACACACGCGGTTTAATAAGCCGACTTCACACATGAATCAATAAGCTGAAGTTGCTGTCCCTGTCATATTCACCAACAAATGACAAACAGAAAATAGTGGGTTGCACTTCTTGCATGCTACACTCTAGATTACTAAACGGTTTCAGAGTGTAATAGTCCTTGTTACTCTCGCTATACCTTGTGATGTCATGGTGTTGAATACTGTTATCAAATCAATTCACATCTGCCTCACATACCAAAATGCCCAGCAGATATCATCCTCTCCCTGATCGTTGTTTACAAGGTGGGTGGAAAGCTTCCTAGGACCATTCTCTGTTCTGTATTTCTCTCCTTCTTTTATTTACCAGCTAGGGAATATGATGTAACCCCGTGTAAACAGAAAAAGCATGAAAGAACAGAAACAGAATGGAACAGCCTAATTATGGAGGAGCCTGACTGTTGCTGAACGCTGAGAGAATAAGAGAGAGTGAGAGACAGCGAGGGAGAGAGCAAGAGAGTGCGCACAAGAGGGCCTGAGCACGAGCGAGCGAGAACGAGAGCGCGCGAGAGAAAGCGCAAACGAGAGAGCACGAACGAGGGAGAGCACGAACGAGAGAGAGCGAGCGAGAGAGCGGGCGGGCGAGCGAGCGCGAACGAGAGAGAGAGCGCGAACGAGAGAGAGCGCGAACGAGAGAGAGCGCGAACGAGAGAGAGAGAGAACGAGAGAGAGAGAGAACGAGAGAGAGAGAGCGCGAACGAGAGAGAGCGCAAACGAGAGAGCGCGAGCGAGAGAGCGCAAACGAGAGAGCGCGAACGAGAGAGAGAGAGAGCGCGCGAGAGAGAGAGAGAGCGCAAACGAGAGAGAGAGAGAGAGAGCGCGAACGAGAGAGAGAGTGCAAATGAGAGAGAGAGCGCGAACGAGAGAGAGAGCGCGAACGAGAGAGAGAGCGCGAACGAGAGAGAGAACGCTAACGAGAGAGAGAACGCTAACGAGAGAGAGAGAGCGCGAGCGAGAGAGCGCAAACGAGAGAGCGCGAGCGAGAGAGCGCAAACGAGAGAGCGCGAACGAGAGAGAGAGCGCGAGAGAGAGAGAGCGAGAGAGAGCGCGAGAGAGAGAGAGAGCGCGAACGAGAGAGAGAGCGCGAGCGAGAGAGAGAGAGAGAGAGAGCGCGAGCGCGCGAGAGAGAGAGAGAGAGAGCGAGAGAGCGTGAGAGAGAGCGAGAGAGAGAGCGCGAGAGAGAGCGCGAGAGAGAGCGCGAGAGAGAGAGCGCGCGAGAGAGAGAGAGCGAGAGCGCCAGAGAGA